>NC_134571.1:77334146-77634146 GCF_050947875.1 Dermacentor variabilis | reverse complement strand
TACCTCTCATATTCTCACTTTTTTTTTCATTTCATTGCCTCTTGCCTGACTTCAATTTCTGGTTTATGTATCTTACTTCATAAACATTAGGCAGGCGTGGTGCCCCTTCCAGGTGCCAGTTGTGAGCCTGCTTCACCTTTTTGTTCTCTCTAACAATTGTATTCATGATTGCATAATAATATTGCGAATATTCAATCTACCGAATAATGAACCAAATTTATCAATAAACTAATCAATCAATTTAATAATGCGTCTAGAAACAACTTGCTAGTCTTGGTACTAGCGCACATGAAATTAGGAAGAATTTATATGCACTGCAGGTCAAGCACCTATCTCGCAATACTTGGCTAGGTACAAGAAATTGGATCATTTGAAGAAAGCAATTGTGGCTCCCTCAGGGCAAGATTGGGCAGATGTTAGAAAAATATTAAAGAATGTCCTATTCGAAGATGCGGCGTGACACCAAACATGGAACCTGTTGCATGAAACAAGACGGTTAAACATACCGTAATACACTATAGTAAACGTACCCATTTTATACGAAATGCTTTACAATATACCCAACAAAATAGACATTTATTAGCATTTTTGGAAGTACTTTATGAAATGGACTTGAGTGCTGCTTCGAAAATAGGGCAATGTTCGTTAAATATATCCATTTTCTGTAATCGTTCGTTGAAATCGTTGAGGCGCCCGAAATAGATACATGAAGAGGCTTCGATATCCTAGTGTATCTTTTCACGGTATTCCTAAACTAATGGTGCTTATTGTGTATGATGAATCAATAACACCGTTTAGAGGCCTGAACAAGAAGGTTATATCTGCTTTCGGAAGTCTGCACTCCAGGTGTTACATAACAACCGATTACTTTATAGCGTGACTCTTGTGCACGGCCGACCTTCCGGGAGCCCCGACATTGCGATGTAGACACAAGCTTCTTCTTAAGACTGTCTACTCGATCTTTGTTAATCCACCATGTACTTTTCACATGACAGTGGCACGCTCTACCAAAGGTTAGCAGACAGATGTGTACAGGTTAAGAAATGCACATGCATTTGTGAATTTGCTCGAGATGAATTGCTAGGCCCAGGGTGGCGCCGATCGCACTTAGTGAAACAGACTATGCGGGACGAGGAGGTGATCTTGGAATCAAAGATCAGTTCCAACGAATAATTTCACACTTCCGAGAGAGTGTATGAACACAGGTGGTAAGGGAAGCGTAATTCATCTGACGTGTGCGTATTTAACAGCACTTTTGTCTTTTTGCCCTTTAACACCAGTCTTAGGGACTACCCGCCGTGGCTGCTCAGTGGCTATGGTGTTGGGCTGCTGAGCACGAGGGCGCGGGATCAAATCCCGGCCACGGCGGCCGCATTTCGATGGGGGTGAAATGCGAAAACATCCGTGTACTTAAGATTTAGGTGCACGTTAAAGAACCCTAGGTTGTCGAAATTTCCGGAGTCCTCCCCTACGGCGTGCCTCATAATCACAAAGTGGTTTTGGCACGTAAAACTCCATATTTTCTTTAGTCTTATGGACAGGCACCCGTCAGCAAAAACAGTTATGTCTTCTTGAAGCTAGATGTAATAACGAATGTTGTGAATTTTTCCAATATATTTGTCATTGAGCTAAATGCATACATCATTCACGGATAGACAAGAAAGCCGTTCGAGAACCTACCTCTGTGACGCACCGCTGGAAGCTATGAACATGCTTCAGGACTGCCTGTTCGAGGTTACATATAATTGTCGATCTGAAAGGTATACACTATTGCAGCAAATACATTATATGCGGAAACACCTGATTCAGAGAGGAGAGCTTTGGGACCCATAGGGCATGACCAACAATACCAAACGCCTTGCTTAGATGACCGAAAACATTGTTTATTTGGTTCCTGTTCCCGATTGCTCCCGATGCGTGGGTCGAAATTTGTAATTGTGGAACTAGCCAGGATGAGTCCATTTTGATTGGACATTAAGCTATTGCACACGCCGCACACAAATATTGTGCATAGAAGAGACTAAAAATTCCGAGGCAGAGCGGCGAAGGAGAAGCACTGGGATGTAGTTTTCTCCAATTCGTGGATCGGAATGACACGAGAAGCTTTCCATGGTACAGCAAATGGTAGTGTCTTGAGCCGAGTGTTGTAAGTGGAAGACAGTATTGGCGTAAATGCGGCACTGAATCATTAAACAAAGCCACAGCAATGACATCAGGTTGCCATGCCAACGGCGGCCTTGCACTGTCGAGGCTTTGCACGATAAGTTCTTCCCTAAGCGACCCAGTTCTGAACGCGTCACTACTGGCTTGCGGAAGGTTGGACGAAATGGGACCACCATCTCTGATGAAAACTGATTGAAAGTATTATATGCAAATGCATTTGAGAGTGTCTTGATTGTTTCGTGATTGCTCATTAAAACAGGGATATTATCTGCCTTACTTGACGTTGATGTAATTTGCAGATATTTCCAGTAATGTCAAGCTTCTTGGAGAGTATGTTTTCGGTTTATATAATGCTGTTATTGTAAGCACGAGCACGGGCATAAACAGTTTAGAGAGACATCAGTACTCCATTATTTTGCCGTACGTTTCTCTGATACGCTCTTCGTTTCTTTGTGTGTGTGTGTGTGTGGACGCTTTCTGCATTTCAGTGATTTGCCGTGTTCGATGAAAAACCAAAACAAATAGCGTCAAGGCCGACTTCGCTTTATGGGCGCGTGCTTACGTCACAGCTCCAGCAGGAGGCCAGTGGAATGTTCGACTTGATAATTCGCATCATTTGGCGTTACTGTAGGCGACCACTTGGCATTTGAAAAATAGTGATAAAAACTAATGTTCTCAACGATGATGAAAGCGATACTGCGAAGAAGCCAACACTTTTGGTGCATTTGCTTTCGAGCCTTCTCTTATTGTTGGCATACTCGAGAGAGAATGATAATAAAATAATAATATTGAGCCGGAAGTTAGAGAGCGTTTTATTTGCCTTTGTGGCTTTCTGATGAACATTCAGTCGCCTCGAATCCAGCTGCAATGCTGGCATTTATAACATTTGGCGCCGACTTCATATTTTCGATCCTGCATGTCGCTGCAACGGCAATTGCAACTTGATGACATCTGCTATCTTTTGGACACACGCTCATTTGACGTCCCAATTTATGCATCCCTCCGAACACAGGCGCTGCCGACTTTTCCCGCGATTTTGGTGCTGCCAGCTTTGAAAGACCCACGCACAAGTTGGCACGGCAATTTGTTGTTTCAGGCCAGGATCTTGCGACAGCTTGCACAAGATGTTGTGTAATCCTCCATGAGCCTGGCAACATACGCTCTCTGCTGCTCGCTACGCAGAGCTGTATTTATACATGTCCGCGCGAGATTAAGGATTTACCCGTCTTACGTAACGGCGAATGGATCAGTTTTGTTTTTTTCCCACAACAACGCTAAAAAAACAAATGATATTTTTCGCCGAAGATTACCCGTGCATGTTTAGTTTCCTAGAAATCCGTGACTCCGTAATCCGCTATTGAAGGCGCGCGGGATTACAGCGCAGTCTTCGCATTGAATGCATTGATGGAAGCTTTCCGGCTTGCGAAACCACTTTTCTACTTCGAAGACGTCTTTTTGCTTTGCTTTCAGAATGCCAGTACAATGCACTTGGTATGTGCGCTTGAATCAGTATGGTTTTTGTAATGAAAAAGATTTATTTCAAATTTATTTCGCGAACATAATTTTCCACTCCCGTCTGGATTGCGGCAGAGAACTGAAAGTTGAGCTTCGCACTGTTGTCAATAAGGTGTAATGAAAGGTAGCTTTAAAAAAAAATAAAACAGCCATTTATTATTCGCAAATCAAATGAGTGGTTCCAAGGCAGTATAGCTTATATGCGTAAAATGTGTGTTACGTCAGACCCACTTTTGTAAGGCCAGACCAGATTCTAGCTGTCGGGGCGGGGATCGGGGAGGTCAGGCTATTGGCTTATTCGAGTCTTTTCTGAAGCACTGAATTACGTGTAATGAACACAATTCTACCACAAACTTTGGTGGAAGTGCGATTTAACAAAACTTGTTGCTTAGCTAGCTGGTTCATGACTTAAAAGCAAAGGCTACGGCGCTAAGCAGACGAGGACCAAGTTAGACACAAACGACATATACGGGCGCCAACTTCCAACTGTTTGTTCACCAGAGACCCCGCAATTTTATACATGAGACCGAAGTGCAAAGTAATCACGGTCGAGATAAACTAACAGGGTTGATAGGAGCTAACACTGCCTGTAGGCCAGTGATTTGTACTGAATTATCTTGGCAGGTACATATAAGCACGCGTGCATTGAAGGCGTAATCCGAGTATCCTTTAGCTGGATACTTGGATTACGCCTATAATGTGTCGTTTGTGTCTCACTTTGTCGTCGTCTGCTTAAGGCTCACTCTTACTAGGCCGACCCGACACTAATTTCGGTCTGCCGACTGTTGGCGACAGCGTTTTTTACTTTCGCGTCGGTGCCTCTGTCCCACTGTACCGTCGGCAGATAGTCGGCGTCGGTACAGTGTGACAGAGGCGCCAACACGAAGGAAAGAACGCTGTCGCCGACAGTCGGCAGACCGAAATTTGTGTTGGCCCGGCCTAGTGTGAGTGAGCCTTTAGCGCCGTAACCTTTGTTTTTGGTAGACGCTTTTGCTACATTGACTATTATTTGTCGATTTATTGTATTCACTTTGGATTCACCTTGACTTTAGCTGGATTTTACTTATACATGCTTGCTGGAACTGCGCAAAATCTGATTAGGAACCTTTCGCTGCCTAACTTTGGTAGTTAAATCCCGATAATATCTTGCAATATACGATAATTGTGGCGAAAGATGACAAACCGAGAAATCATGATGCGTTTACTATGATGCAAAATTTGTAATTATAGAACAAACCTTACAAGCGACGTTTTCTAAACACGTAGCAGGTGTTCGGATGCTGCTTATGATATCCTAAACCGCACCTTCTGCAGTAGTGATGCGCTCTACTTTTATGTGACATAGAGCACAAATTCTTCGAAATCATTTGTTTACTAACTGTAAATTAACTCAACAAATTAAGATCCCTACATATCTGTAACATAATTGCTCTCTGCAGTTCATATTTAAAAAAATATGTTACTTCCTCTTTTTGCCAACATTGTTCAAGCAGCATGTGGAAGTTTCGGCGTTCAGATTCGAGTGCCAACATTTTAAAACAAAATTAAAACACACACACACATTCGTGGGCCATTTTCAAAGCCATGAAGCAATACAAAAGGTTCGGGACACCAAATATCTCACTTCGCTATGCATAACTGAATGATGGTGCTCCAGACTAAATCTGTGGGCTTTCGTACATAGAGGGAGAGAGAGAGAGAGGAAAGGGGAAAGGCAGGGAGGTTAACCAGAGAAAAAGATCCGGTTGGCTACCCTACACTGGGGAGAGAGGGGAGGGGGAGGTAAAGTGGTAACAAAGTAGAGCGTACATAGAGGGAGATGTTGGTGGCACACAATAATGCCGATATGTTGAGCAACCTTTTATTTATCTTCTTTTTACTTTGCCTCTCCATTTTTGTCGGTCGTGAGTAAACAACAAGAAAAAAAAGATCGCAAGATGGCTTACACAGCGTTGAAGAAGCAAGACACCAAAATCAATGGCTTTTAAATAAAATCAGCGTAACATGTATTGAAAAGTGCCTCTTCAAATATTGCGCCTTCAGTCATAGGCGAGCGAAGTGTGAAAAGCCAGTTAGCATTCTGCAGGCTATAGGTGTGCGTTTCGAGCCACGAAGACGATTTTAAGCTTTCTCGGATACACTGGTCTCAGCGAGATACTCTGCATAGTTTTGCATGCGCCCACGTATGTGGGCTGTACATTTCAGGTGTGGTTTGTGAATGTCATTGCATGTGAGTCATCGCATTCATCTGTAGTAATGTAATGTAACATATTACTGCGTCACGTGGGCCTTTAATGTATTGGAAGGAGTAGCATACTATACGTAATTCAACGCAGATGTTACCAATATCTAAATAAAAACCCTGCCTCTCTCTCTCTAGAAAATTGCAGCGATAGCATATAATATGTATAATCTGAGAGACAACATGCAGGTATGGAGTCAGCGATATCTTTTTCCTGCAATCTGAGTCAACCACATTTGTTATATTTCAAAACCTTAGAAATATAGGAAAACGCACAGGAGTGGATCTGTTTTTTTTTCAGCACTGGGAAAGTGATCTAAACTTTGCAAGAAAGTCAACACTTCCGACAGTCAGAGTAGAATCTGCGCCATCAGGCACGATTGGCAGTTTGTTCCACGCACAGAAAAGGTGGTCCGCTCAATTCCCTTGCCCCGTGGCCCAGTCTGCATCGGCCAACCTGGCAGATGTTTATATGAAAGGCTCAGGGAGCCCAATAATAACGTCACTACTGCCTATATAAACACCTAGGTATACATTGCGGGGACTGCTAACAGTGTAAGGAACACGGGCCTTTGTTTGAGCAGACCTGGATACTGCGTACGTGCGCCGAGATGACCACGAGGGGAAACAGTTGAAACAACGGAGTTATCAAAGCTTAAAGAAAATTGAATCAGCATGCCGTCGGTGTTATTAAGTGACAAGTAACACCTCTGTTTAGGCATCATGACCCAATAATAACGGTTGTTTCAAGGCTGCCGGTTCCCGTGGTGAGTCGGCCTGCAGGGTACACTCGTAGTATAGTTTTTGTTTCGGTTTTGTATGTGACGTGGCTTTGATTCGCACGAGCTTTTCCACCACTATCGAGGAGGTTCACCTAACGTCTTGGCTTTGTTGTTTCTGCGCTCCCGTATGCTTCGAATAGCATATATACAAGCGCTTCGCGTGGCAATAAACCAGTTGCTGTCAGTGCTTTGAGGTGTCTTTACTCTTTCGGTCCCTGTCGATTTATTGTGCGCTGGGATAAAATAAAAATCTATAGATACAAGAGAGTTTTTTTTTTCATGCGTCAGCATTCTTGTGTACTTCACGCACTTTGCAGGTCATGAAATTATATTCCAGAGACTATCTGGACATACGGCATTGCTGGTAATGACTTCGCTAACGAAGCGACCCGGTGTGCCCATCTGGAAGCCCGACGAGTTCCAGTCCCCTTATCCAGAAGCGACGCTGCAAGAAAGCTTCACATGGTGGCTAAAGCTATGACACACAAATACGGGCCTTCTCAAAACCTACCGAAGTGCCATCTTCATAGGCTGGATCCATCCTTAAAGCTACAAGTGTCATCAAAAACTTCCCGCTCTGAGGTGACAGTATTGTGCCGCCTCTGTCTCGGGGTGGCATTTACGAAGGCCTAAGCGTTCCGCATTGAAATGGGGGATACGCCCATGTGCGACTCTTGTGGAACCTTAGAAACGATTGAACACACCCTATGTATATGTCCCCAATTCGACGTCGAGCGTGAAGCTTTCCGGACCACATTGAACCATCTGGACTCTAGACAATTTTCGGTAATTAAGATTCTTGGACCATGGTCGTACACGTCGATGGTACACAAAGCCACGAAAGCGCTGTTGGAATAACTCAAGTCGACAGACAGGTCTTTGGAACCGTGTGTAGACTCGGTGCGAACCTTCAACTGTGTGCAAAATTGTGCTCTCTCTCGCTCTATTTCTCCTCTCTCTCTTCATCCCCATACCGCTTCCCACAGTGCAGGGTAGCAAACCGGACAAGCGGCTGGTTAACCTCCCTGCCCTTTCCAGTCTTCCATTTCTCTCCCCCTCTCTCTCTTTCGGGGCTATCTATGTTTGTATGAGTGTTTGTGTTTCTATCTGTCTGTATTTGTGTCTAGATGTTTTCCTGCCTTCCTGGGTCACTGGGTACTCAGTGGTCGGGTGGGTAGCGGATTACTATGCAATGCAGAGGGAATAGGGTTTGAAACCAGCCATCGGGCCAACTTCGGTCGCAGAGCGTATAGCAGTGTGAACAAACGTGTCGCTCTTTAAATAACCTCTTTCACGCCGACGTGAGTAGCCGTAGATGCGGGATTGGTTAGGTACCGCTGTTCAGAGAAACCCTTTGATGCCAACTTTGAGCACTGGGTATGTCCCACTCGGTCTGTGCCGGTCTTCCATAAGCCACCTTGATTCCAACTAGGGTCATTGTGTATGTTCCAGCAGGTGTATGTCATTCATCAACGAGTGTCTTTGCCACCAGCTTGGGTGCCACTGAGAAGGTGCCACTCTATAGAATGACAAAAAAGTTCGCTTAAATTTCTCCGATGGTGAGCGGAATCAGAGCCATCTCACAAGGGTTCCTCAAGGAAAGCAATCCGACGCATTGGCAGGTTATGCCACAGATGCACTCGGCATGTCCCGCTTTTCAACGAACGCTTTTCACGCACGCGCTTTAGCTAGCTCTGTCGTAAACGAACCGACTATGTGCAGCTCACGAATAAATCTCTTGTCAACTTCGGTCACTGTGTATGTCCCACTGGTTGTGCGGCAAGCGAGCGAACAACTCTCTGCTCTCGCAAGCACTGAAGTGACACGATTCTCGTCTAGGAAGCCACGCCCGGAGTTCTCGGCAGCGTCAATAGGAGGCGCAGAGTGTTGAAAGAAGAAGCGCGAGAGAGGAGCCCGGTGGTCCCATGACGCGCTTCACAGCGTTCGCATTTACCGGCGCGCCATGCACTTCGGAGGTCGCGCGCAGGCTTCGCGGCGGCGGCGCTAGATGGCGCCGAGCATTCATAGGGAAGCGCCAAAGAGGACTCTCGAAGTAGGCAGTACGCTTCGCCAGTATATCAATCCAATGCTATATGCATTGCTGTCGACTGCTACCGTGAAAAATGGGTTCTGTTGATCTTTCTTCCAATTTCCCCTTGTAGAAATGCGGCCAAGAATCGGAAGTGCAACATCGTGTTGAGCAAGAGAACGTCACAACCACTGAACACCCGTGGTGGGAGAACGAGTGGTTTTGTACGTTCGGTCCTCTTTCATCCGTTGTGCCCTACAGCACACAATTGCAGACACTCCCCGAAGACGCGCACCCAGCGTAGTGTGTTTCATTCGATCAACGTAAAATGCGTGAGGCAAAGTAGGGATCGTAGGATTATTGACAACGTATACATAAAAGCATTTCAGCGTACGCTGAGCGCTGTTTGCCTCGTATGACGGGTAAATGCCATCCCTTCGTACTGGTACTTCCCTTTTGCCCGAATATAAACGTCAACCGGAGGCATTTAAAATAGGCTAATTCAGACTGTGAGACGTGAAGCGAATTTTCACTAATTCCACATTCCACTGGGCATTCATTATTGTTTTCGCACAAGCGCAGTCTCTGAATACATGGAACGCGCGAAGGACGCGGACCGTTCCGATGTTTGTCTCAGCCGCCCCAAGACGTTTCATTTGATCGATAAGCTTGAATAGGCTCTACGAACTGTTTGGTCGGCAAATAATAGCTGGCATGTCGGCAAACAGCTGGGGAAAAAATCATTGAAAGCTGTCACTCCATTTGTTTAATTGAAACGTTGAAGTTTTATCAGCGGCCTCGGCGTAGGAGTACACTGACGTGTATTTTCAACTACTCGCTTCTGGCATTAATATACAGCACTTGTATAATGTTAAATAAATATGAATGGTGGCGTTCGTCGGGATGAGGTAGGAACGATGCCTAATGTCCAGTGATCCCAGTATGTTTCGTAACACATATTGCAGAATAACATCTGAGGACAACTGTTAGTCTGGCTATTGATAAATTTATGGAGCAAAGCTTCAATTTTGTAATTTCAAGATTGCCCGAGACGAGTTCCTTGGGCGTTTACTATTGACCTTTTAGTAATTATAGAGTAAATCACTGGTAATTTCAAAATTTATGATATACGTAGGCCTGAATGATTTACAACAGCAAAAGTAACGTCTTTTTTTTCTTTTTTGCATTTCCCCAGTAATTTTTGGGCGAAATGCGCGCTTTTATTTCAATAAGGTTGATCAGACATTATCTATTCCGTGTATTCCTTTTCCTCATAAATACTGACATTGTAAAAATCGGCAACACAGAGACAATGCAAAGCATTTGTCGCATGTTTTGACTGTGCATTAAATAGCAAAGTAGTGTCCGAGATAATGTCATATAAAGATGAGGCTGTGGTATCAATGCTCAGGTTTGACATGTTATTCTACTCCAGTGTTCACTTTCTTCACCATATGAACAAAGTCAATAAATCGCCCAGACTGTCCACACACCCTCTTAGTTTTGAAGATTGAAATCCCGCTCCTGTCCTATCGAAAACAATAGAGGGCTAATCAGAATATCTTATGCGTGGTCAGTACGTCTGTATGTTCCCGAAAGCGCGCATGAGGATTTAACTAACGATTGCAATAACGTTCTGTTTAGATGACGTTTCAAAGGTACGTAGCGCTTTTCATGTTTATTGTGTAGTTCACATAGTTTGCACTACAGCGATCTAATTATTTATGCCATTGTCCCCTACAGCATGAAGGGCAATTAGTGAAAACACGTTTTATTCGGCCTCATTTTGAATATAGCTTGCAAGTATACAGGGTGCCACAGCTAATTTTAGCCTAAGTTCAAAAACATACGCATGCTATGTAGCTGGACAGAACCAAGGTAGTGTTGTTTGCCGTTGCCTGGAGATATTCAAATTTTTTTAATTGCCTCTAATTATACAGTTAGACTCAATTAATTAATACACTAAAAAAAGCACAACGACGAAAACGGCGGCCCAACATTTGTATCAGGTATTTTTAATGCCTCCTTATAGTCTAACGTGCAGGAGAGGTTTTATTCTCACGATCACGCAGCACCGGACTTCATTTACTCAGGAAAGTAAATTATTCGCGCACAAGTAGAGCAGCAAAAATTGTAGAACACGACGCATAGCTAATTCATCGTCATCTTTGGAAAATTTCCTTCCGGATCCCGATGCACAATGAGGCTTTCGAAAGAACACAAACCAAAGGAACAGAGAAGCATTAAAGCTGTCGTTGGGAAGAACAAAGCTTATACAAAGTATCGCTATACCTCTCTTTTTTTCGCTTGCCTCATTTTTAAAAGTTCATCTTTGATATTATGAACTTCCGTTCTTTTTCTCATGAATTTGCAAACGGACGACGAATAAGCTGATTATACAGAATTACTAAACATATTTGGATAGCCTATGTGTTGATGCCTTATTAATGAAGGTTTTCTAGAGTTCGCCTTATGCGTTGACCAAATTTTTAATTTCGGGCAGTGCCGGTAATTCTCTCTGTAGTGCGCGCGGTGGCTCGCCGGGGGACTTCGGTCCGCTTATGCAGGTGGGAGCAGCAACGGTACAACGTGAAACGCTGTCACCCAGTGCGCTTTGTTCTAAATGCAACGGTGCATCGGCTTTGGTGCTGCAATGCTGAAGTCGAAGTCGCAGGTTTCGTCCCGACCACGGCGGCGACTTTTGATGGGGCCAAAGTTAAAAAAACTCTCGTGTACATTGATTTAGATGCAGGTTGAAAAAAAATCTAGATGGCCAAATTTCATTCGCAACCCCGACTGTGCCGTGCCTCGTAATCAGATCGTGGTTTCGGCACGAGAGGTCCCAGAATTTATTATTTTCTTAAACGGCCACATGCACAAGGAAACCTGATCTCAAACAGACCTATTTTTAAGCGTTGTTTAGTCTTTCGATCGAATTCGCGCCTGTGTCATTAGCGAGCCTTTTGTACACCACCAAGCGCAGAACAACAGCAATGGCAGATTTGTAAACCACAGAGAGAAATGTTTTGCTAGGCTATTCATTGTATTACCCGAAACAATTATACAGGGCATCCCTGATACGGTAAGACAAAAAAAAAATAAAAGTCGACATATTTCATCAAGTAACAACAGTGCCGTTAGTATAGTTACCTCAAATCTATACGCAAGTACTTTATGCACCGTTCCTAGCAAATTTGAGTTTTTGAATAGTTGGCGGAACATTTCCGCCAATTATTTTTGCCAATTAGTTTTGAATAGTTGGCGGAGCTTCGACATACGGTATCAGCACTAGTATGTATAACACATTGAGAGACTTCATCGTGCTTAGTGACAAAACGTCTCCAATAGATTGACAAGAGGCTGTGGCAATGGGCGAGTATTTACCACTATCGAAGCAAATGGGTGTGGTTGCGAGGTGGCCAAAATCATCAACCGATGACTACACATGCGGTAGAGGATTCTTCGGGGAGCTTTCAGCCGACAATTTCTCGTAACTCTTTTCTACAGGTTTAAAACAAAGCTCCCATTTTTTTCTTCTGAATCATTGTGCAGTAAACTAGATTGAGAAATCGCATATTAAGAAACAAAACAATATGCGACTAGTATGCCACAGTACATCAATGGTTTGTTAATGTAGGCAAATTGAAGAGCCAGAAGCACGCAAGCATCTCTTTTTGCGTGTCGTGCGATGTGGTCTGCGAAGAAGATAGTGTTAGCAATACTCAGTCATCGACATTTTCCTCTTCATTCTACATAGTGTTAATTTTCCTGGTTGAACGTCTTTGAACCAATCACTTTGTGCTCAAGGATTATGGATAATATGTCCCCCTTCCCTCCCCGCATTCCTTGCTACGCTTGAACCCCAAAAAGCTAGAAAAACCAGTCTGATAGTGAAATAACAGCTCACGCGGTTCAATATCTCCAAACAGGCACGCCACGCGCCCCTGAACGCTGAAGCAATCTCAGCCGTCCCGCACGTAATGGGAACCTCCGGTCACGTAGTCTGTCGTAGGTTCGCAGGACCGGGGCGCGCTGTGGCTGGCCGGTTTGATGCTTCAATCAGAATAGCACAACTCTCCATGGAACTGGCAATAACGATTGTAGCATTGCCCATGCCCGCCGACGTCGTTTCCCAGCAGCGAATCTCGAACGCAGCGACGTGCTCATTACTGCGGGATGGCAGATTTCTTCGTCTTAGATATTTGAGATTTGCTTTGACGGCGTAGTAGGGGAACATAATATTTTTTTATATTTTCCGTTGCGGCCGCACCCGGCGACTGTGCCGAAATGTCCAAGCTGTCCAATCTGCGCAGCGATTTAGTCAATCGCGAGTCTAGGACGTTGGCACGAGCTCTGCGAAGCACTTTGGCTGCTCCTAAATAATCAAGGTAGCCCTAAATTTGGTAAATATATAACGGTAGATTTTCGCGCAAGCACTAAAAGACTTGGCTTGACAAAATATGTCTAGTTTCCAGTATTGTTGCAGAAAAGGGCTCAGTTTCAGTATCTATGCGGAATTACTTTTAAATATATTTTATTGAGTGAAATACTGTATTGAGTGCATACTTTGTTTGCTTTATTGCTTTGTTCCGCTCTTTTGCCTACGTCTGTGCGATAAAAGAACAGTAAAGCGTCTATTCGTTCGTTGTTCCGCAGCACAATCACTCCCCCCCCAAACCCAAATATTTTGTCATACTTCTGGCCGATGCCACACAGGACCGGCCACACTAAGATAAAATTAATCACTCCTGGCCTGATTTCCGCATCAGCTTATACCAGACGATCGCTTTGACATCTTATAGTATCCATCTGATGCATGTTGTGTAGTGCTCGCATTATTCAATGTGCACCTGTGCAATCTCATCCTAAACACATACGGGCTTTGTAAGCAAAATCATGGCCGTAAGATAATTTATCTCACTCGACGAAAAGCCGATGGTATAATCTGCCGTTACTCAATACGGATTGAGGAGCAGCACCAAGTGTTTCTGCGAAGACATTAAAGAATACTTTCAAATCGGCTGTGGCACATATCCCAGTTGTAGTCCTTCAGCTGGTCGACTCAAAGAGACCGACCCAACTCACCCGACAAATCGAAATGCATAATCGTGTAATTAACAAAGAAGCAATAATTATATTCTGACTCAATTATTTTTTATTATATAATCCAATGCGCGAGTTTTAGTCAGTGAGTTGGCAGGAAATCTCCACTTGAAGCGAATACTAAGGATGGCAACGGTTTCGAAATATGCGAAGTGAAACTTGAGATAGAAACGCGCAGTTACCGCACTTACTTTTTAAGGAAACGTCATCTAGAAGCACAAAAGTAGCCGGGGACGTCCATATATTCCATCTCCAACTTCGGGAATTATTATCTCAAAACTGCTGTCATCCTAAAACTTTGTGTTCAGTGGATACGCCTTGCGAACTCATGGCTTCAATTCGTAAATTTCAATGCGCACCATAAAGTAATTAATGAAAAGTTAGTGACCTTTCTTTAAATGTGTAGAATAACCAGTTAGATTTCTCGTGCAAGTAATGCCCGCCTATTTGGGAAATCCATCTAAAGGATTAGAAATGTGCTATCTGGCACAGGTGATCTTAAAAGGATGGTTAGCATCTTCGCAGAAACGCTTGCATATTTAGAACAGAAATGTGCAGACGTGCATAAGTGTATTAGTTGATTGCTTCTAATGTTGATTGATTTATTGCTCGATTGATTGATTGATTTATTGCTCGATTGATTGATTGATTGATTGATTGATTGATTGATTGATTGATTGATTGATTGATTGCATACAGTGTCACAAATGAATACAGAAACGATCACAGACGCAATATTCGAGGGTTTCTGATTAATTTTTATCATATGAGCGCCTTCAATATGCACGAAAAGCTGGAAACGTAAGCGCTTCTCTATGCATGCCACCCGGATAAGAATGCAATTGTAGGGGCTGGGGTTTAGAATCATGACCTCTTAATATTCAGCAGAAAAGCACTTCAAGCTCTGAACTAGGGTATAAAAAACATACCAAACACTATAGAAACTGATTACTCACGTTTCATTTGTGGCACTCGCAGAATTACTCAAATGTTTGTTTATCATAGCACTTGACGTGTAAATCATGGTTAAAGTGCTGGAAAGTAAGAATTTTAAGGCTTATATAGCGCGATTTAAATCTTTCCTGCGGTCAAAAATTTCCCCCCACATTTCCTGATACGATCATCCTCCACAGCCCATGGTAGAGAGAGATAGATAAAAGGGATGGAAGAGGCAGGGAGGTTAACTGCATAAGACTCTTGTTAGGCACCATGCACTGTGGGATGGGTAATGGAAATGAAAGAGAGAAAGAACCGCAGAGAGGAAAATCAACGAAACGAAAAAAAAAGAAAGATTGGGAAAGCCGTGAATGTCCATGAGAACTATAGTCTACTCCATAGACCTCTCGAACGAAAAATAAAATTGAAGATTGCCTTCACTGTATTGTGGCGTGATGACCGTAGAGGCGGGCCCGTTCCAGGACTGTCTATTCTAAAAGCGGGCGGTTGTCCTGACGCTCCAGCGCGATCGCGAGTGACCGCCTGTGCGAGCTGTGTTGGGGGCAATGACAGAGAACGTGTTCGATAGTTTCCTCGTCACCACGGTGGTCACGCGCCGCACTATCTTCCCATGCGATGCGGAAAGCAAACGCCTACGTTAATGCGATGTCAAGTTCTAGGGATAGTCCAGGTTGAGGATGAAGCTGCAGACAGGGGTCCAGTCGATGTAGAGGAGGAGGAGGAACAAGAAGAAAAGAAGGAAGAAAAGATAGGGAGGTCGACCAGACGCACGTCCGGTTCCAGTTAGTTTAATAAGAAAACATCGTTTCATGCATTGATGCAAAAAAGTAACTGGAACACCAATTCATTGCTCGTCAAAATTCGGGAGTCAAAATCTCGAACGTGGTGCCATCCTTAAAAGTACTTCCAAGCGGATCTGCCTTGCGTAATCACCGGCTATAACTTATATATTGCAGTATGGGCCGTAAGGTAACCAGTTAAAAACTGAACAAGTGAATTTTTGTTTATTAATTTATTGTGCATTTAAATTTTTTATGCATGTCCACCTCTTCGAGTAGACCAGCTCATCAACTGGAATTGTGTTACCTGCCACAGGCGATCTTTAAACAATGTTGAAAGTGTTCACTGAAACACCCGATATAGAGTGTCATACACTTACTAGAGGAAGCTGCAAACAGGGCAGTTTAATCATAATGGAAATGATGAGCAGTACATGGATTTACCCAAGCTTCGTCCTTCTGGCTTTACAGAGGTGTGTGACTTTGCAAAGACATTTTAATTAATTAAGGAAATACTATTAAAATTGTCCAACGGCACGATGCGAGCTCAGGACCTCCAGCACAGGAAGACGATACTGAAACCATTACGCCAGAGGCGCATAGACAAGCGCAACCACTACAATTGGAGGGATCATATGTGCTTGCAGAGTGTTATTACCATCGGCATTGAGTAAAGTATAAATTGCTTTGAAATTTTGTCCAACTTATGCCCAGATAAATGCAATTAACGAAGTCCGTAAGAATGCATAAAGCTCTAAGAACGAAGATCTCACATATCCATGTACTACCCATTAGTCACATGGTGGCTGAGCGATCGCAGTGCCACAGTTCCCTCTGGTAACCGTTAGAAACAATGTATGAAGGTTCCCTACGCGGGCGTAATGAGGAGTGCCGCAAGCGGCGCTGAAGGCATCGCACCTCGTTAGTTGACGAGATGTAGTGGCATACACTTTATTGGTTGCAAGGTTTGTGGGCATGTGGGTGAAGTCCTCAGCTGCGGGCTCCACTGGCCTTTATACGGCTCGCTAAGCTTTGTCGAGCAGAACCAGCTGGCTCCCCGGATCCCTGCTAACAAGGCAGGTTGTCCCCAACACGGGAGAATCGATTCACTGGGGCTGCGAGTGACATTACCGCGAAATTTGGGCGAGGGTTGACCGCTGAAAGCGAAGGCGAACCATCGGCGTTTGTCCAAAGAAAGGATTACACAGATTTAGCTTGATGTTTACTATCTGTGCCGCGCAGACCAGTGTATGCGCGACACTGTGGCAGGCGCATACGCTGTGGCGTGAAAACGCTGACGTCTGAGCGCACCCCTGTGCACACAACGTTCATGCCAGCAGCGGAAGCCAGGGCGCTCTCATAGCTCCTGCCGAGGTGGCAGAGCTGAGCGCCATGGTGCGTTCATTTGGCTTCGTCGTTTTTGCAGTCAAACGCAGTGCGCGTCTCTGGTGACCTTCTAAAGCCCACACCACCCCACGTGCTCCAGCCGAATCGTGCAAGCTCACGCCAGCGTACTTGCGTTTGGCACTCCTCGTACAGAATGGCGGTTTGCAGCTACAAGAGGCACCCGCCAGTCAACGCCCATTTGGCTCACTCACAGATATTTTGACGAACCTAATTTTCGCACTTGATATCGACAGTGCTTTACAATACTGAAATATTGATCAGCGCAAATGTTTATTTTTCGGAGTCGTTAGATGACCGCAAAAGTAAAGAAAACACATTCTCACGTGACATAAAGTGCGTTCATTGTACCACGCTATGGCTGCATAGACAAGCACGTGAAAGCGCGAGAAAGCCAGAGTGCCCAATATCTGTCTGGAACAGATACACGTGTTCGCTCCGCTTGCACGCGTACGATCCATACCGTATTGTCTGCGCATGCGTAGGCGCGGTGGGGCGAGCATACAAGTGGTTTGATCTTGACCCTCCACACCCGGGCCATTTGCATGGGTCGTGAACAGCGCAACAGCGGCAGCACGGTTACGATGCGCCTGTAGTTGCGACATAATTGCGATCGCAAGCAAATGCGTGAAATATCACCTTAAAGCTTCACCAAAATATGCCTTTTCTAGTTTTTATGTTGGAAACACGACAGTGCCATACTAAAACACTATCCTTGTGAGAGGAATGGCGCCTACAGCCACATGTCTAATCACGTAATTAATACTGCGCAATGAATCGAAACTGCAGTTAGATCAAATGAAAACTGTTGTCGGTAGGGTGTTTATCGCAAGTGGTCTTGCAAATAACCGAGTAACGACAATGTTGTTCTTGAATCCGTGGACTAGGTTTGCCAATAGAAAGAAATTTAGTTTAGATTTCCAGTTTTCCTACGTCTTGATCCTTTTATTGAAGATTTGGAGGACGCTTAAGCTTCGCCTTTCAGAGTTCAAAGCGTAGTATTCTAAGATACCTGGTTGCTTCTCACGCCTGCCGGTAACTGCAGCTTATGCAACTGCAATGTTTACAAGAAAACTCCGGTAGCGAACTCTATGCACGAAGACAAGCTTTCTAGTAAAAACACGGTATCTTGCGTGGGCGGAGGATGCGCGGAGGCGAACGCCGCCTGCAAGGAACCGGGTGTGCCGCTCTATGATTGGTAGAAACCCTGGAAAATGGGTTTGTGTTTTAGTTTCCGCGTAACAGAATTATATTTTATCGTATATTCAAATTACAGACTGACGCTATCATGCCTGCAGGTTGTGTACAAGTCGTATTTTAAATTTTTTTCTAAAGTATCTTACTTTGGAAAATTCAGTTACCTCGGTAACGTCATTGCGTCACACGGAGGGCCTGCGTGGTTGGGTTTGCGTGGCTGGTAATTATTTTTCCCCCACGAAATGGTCGACGCAGGACGCGGGACGCTGAATTTTCTGCGGCATGAAGCTCTTCACGCTGGCTCGTTAAAACAGACATATTAAGAGCTGAAGAAGCGTACCATAGGCATCAATCTGCATTGATGCATAAAGGTAGACGCGCGTGCGTTTCGTACTGTTTCACGACACTGTTAATATCATTCAAATATCTAATAACTGTGCTTCCGAGTGACTATATGTTCCTGTCGTGAGGCTTACGGTGTGCCTAGTGGTAACTATAATGAACTCGTCATTGTGTCAGCATATTAAATACGCCTATGTGTCAACACGAGGGAACATGAACATGGTGGAGATCTTACGCAGATTCTGGAATCTATGTGAAGCGACACTTTAATGAAGCGCTTAATTAAAGGCTAGAAAACTGTTTATGTTCAGCACGGCGCTCTGGAGCATAGTGATGACTTGCCTAATCCGTAGGACGACAAGAGACGGAGAGCCCCGCAACGCGACCAACGTTACACATGCGACCGCGGATTACGTAATCACCGGGAGCAGTCGACTTCTTCTATTTCAGTGCCTCCGGAAGGAGCCTAGTTACTAGGAGAGAAAACGGCCGAGCAGACAAGCGAAATACCCGGAAAGAAGGCACAAAAGCTTAGCTTTAATGGAGGAATTAAGCACCTGAAAGCGTATGTATGTCCTAGTGAGGTCATTTGGCTACCGTTAGTTGTTTCATTGCATAGTTGCCCAATTCCGTAATGAAAAAAGCCTACCATCTGTACAATGCACGGGTGTAGCACTGATGAATATTTATGTTGATTCGGCCTTTGAGCGTTCCATTAGCGGTAGCAGCTGCGGCGGTGGCAGCAGCAGCAGCAACAGCGGGAGCAATACGAGCTGCAACAGCACCAGGGGTGGCAGCAGCAGTAGTCAGCAAAGTCATCGGTGGGCTTCAAAAGCAACCGTCGTTTTGAAATACTTCTGGCTCAGCTTTGTCTTCATCAACGTTGCGAAAATGAAATGCCGCGCTATGTCGCTGGCGCAGACAAGTCTACGGTGACGTGGCAGAGCGCTCCTTGACTTTTATTTAAATTAAAGCCTTCGACAGTTACGCGTACGCCGCCTCCGGTGCCCGTCACTTTACGTTTTCTATTGGCACGCCCAAAGGTCCTCAGAACCAAGAGTTAATTGTACCGATCCATTAGTTACCCTCCTCTTCTAGGCATTTTATGAGGAAGAACAGCCCTAATGTCTACACTGAATATTCATCAAAGACTGCCATGCTTTCAGTTACAACAGATACTTAACCCATTGACTAACGCAAAGTGATATGCAACCAATGTCAGGTTAAACTTCCGTAGAGGCAATGCTCTTAATGAGATTACTCGATTACCTTAAATGTCGCGTTTTGTGTTGCTTTGAGTGCATATTTACATCTGTGTGTTGCACTGTGAATGTCATTTTATTTTTTATCATTGCTATTGAAAATAGCACACCTGGCATGCAGTCAGGCACGCGGCTTTATAATAGTCAAGGTGGTAAGGCGGTGCAGTTCATTGCTAGAGATTGCCTTTGCAATTTCACTGAAAAATTGGAGAAGACATGCACACAAAGAAAAAGCAACGAAAGCGAATATTAGTGTTGCCGTCATCCTCAATGGTGCTAGAAAAAATTACAGCTGATTGCTGTCTTTGATGGCAGCCAAAGAAGCACCATCGTTTTTGCCGTTGTGATGTCGTTATCACTTTCGCGATGTTGCTTTATCTAAAACGAGCTAGAAACTTAGTTGAGCTGAGGCGCTCTACTTCTTGTCAGTTACATGTGACCATAGAAACCAAGCAGGCAATGAAGGCAAAGAGTAGGGGAAAATAAATAATATTTTAAACTGAATTACAGAAATATTATGAATGAATGAAATGAATGTCGATGAAAAGACTATCCTATCTGCGCAAGAGAGTACTCAAGAGCAACGCTCGCCTTCCGTATTAAGCCTTTCAACTGCAAACTTCACGTAGTGCATGAATTTAGGAACGGGTAACTGGCCAATAAGTCCGGGTAGACATAAGATCGAGTGCAACAAGCATGTTCAGTGTTCCTCACACAAAAATATATTTTCGATTTCGTAGAAATAATTCAATGAATCGTCGTCTTTATTTTGCCGTCGTTTCACTTTGACAAAGGCTGGTCCGCAAGCCGAAACGTCAGTGAAATATACTGTGCTAATTCAACGTACGTCGTGCTCTCTTTTTCTTCACTTTACTACCGGGGCTAGCGTGATTTCCGCAGGCCCAACTATCTATCTATCTATCTATCTATCTATCTATCTATCTATCTATCTATCTATCTATCTATCTATCTATCTATCTATCTATCTATCTATCTATCTATCTATCTATATATATATATATATATATATATATATATATATATATATATATATATGACACCATCGTTGTTCTTTTATCACCCGCCGTGGTTGCTCAGTGGCTATGGTGTTAGGCTGCTGAGCACGAGGTCGCGGGATCGAATCCCGGCCACGGCGGCCGCATTTCGATGGGGGCGAAATGCGAAAACACCCGTGTATTTAGATTTAGGTGCACGTTAAAGAACCCCAGGTGGTCGAAATTTCCGGAGTCCCCCACTACGGCGTGCCTCATAATCAGAAAGTGGTTTTGGCACGTAAAACCCCATAATTTAATTTTTTTTGCTTTTTTCACCTGCATTTAAGGGGAATTTGGTACCTGTGTGTGGCGCCGGCAACTCCTCTTCACTGACATGGTCGTCGCGTTCATAATATTTTTAACTGAAACAATGATAAGGAAAAAGGCACATTTACGTATACGAAGTTTAGGTATAAAGATATAAATGATGTCGACAGATATACTCAAACAATATGAATCTGCACGGAAAATAAACTGCTTACACCGGATTAAAGCTTACAACACATAATTTCTCTCGTTATTTTGCTGTAGCCACCGTGCGTCATTGACACAAAGCAGTCGCCGTTTCGTTCTGCTACAGTTGCTATAGTTATGCCTTTAGTTTGTTCTGCAGTAAAAGACTTCAACAGGCCAAAATTTTCTGAAGCTTAAGTCAGTAGGTTGGGTTAAGTGTTGTTTTACTAGAGAGGATAGGTGCAGTACGTTTCCGGCTACTTCATTTTACTTGTATGCAAAAAGAACAATAAATTTCCGTTAAAGAATGCACAAAAGGAGGTCTGAATCCTTCTTGTAAAGTGCCTTCGTCGGAATGTGGCCTTCACGGCAACCATCAAACACCGGTACCACGTTCTGAGAAACTAAATCAATCTGCTACTGGTACGAAAAGGAGCACTTATCTTGAGGCTCATTTTGAAGCATAAATACTTGATCTTCCACGGCAGCCCTATGTGAATCGTAAATCTTTAGAGCCCATTGTTGTGTTTGATAGGAAGCCCGCTAACCCATCAACTAATTAAAATGCTATGATCTAGAATATCACCTTCAGCGTAGTGATAGTGATGCTTTTTTTTTCACAAAATGTTATACATATAAATGAACAGCTCCAAAAACAAAGTAATTAATGACTTACAGAGTGAATCTTGCAAGCCCGAAAATTTATTTTGTATTTGTCTATCTTCTGTAACGTGTGCCTCTTCTCCAAGAGTAAGTACTTCACAATAAGCTTGCCACTTTGCGAAAGGAAAGCAGCGCATCAATTATACAGAGGAAGGGGCTACCGCATATGAGAGTAACGATAAACATGAATAATAGCCGCAATTATTAGGTGCAACAGCTTCAAATTAAACAAGAAGTTGCATCCCGGTGTGAGCGCTTTCTTTAAAGGAAATATTTCTAAAAGCGTTTCTTTATTTGTTTTTCATCTTCTTTCAAATGAAAATGAAACTTAGGCCCTTTAAGTATCACAAGCACACGTGTGCCATGTAGACCAATTTTTTCTTGCTGTGACGAACACATTTGGTTATTTTCGTCATCGCTGATGAAAATCTGCCCTAAGTTAACCATCTCTGACGATCCTGTAATAAATATTCTCTTTAACATTGTGCGGCGTGCCGCTATTTAGACGTCTTGTGTTCTTGCTTATTTTCCCGAGCACCCTGCTGGTATTTTCTCGCTAGCTGCGATAAGAAATTTGGGACGGTAATTCGTGCAAAGTAAGGGTTTTCGCTCTGCGCAGTGCCATTAGGCTTGCTGCAGGTTTCTTACACTTCTTATATAAACACTGCGACTGACGCCTTTTACATATGTGTAAATTACATGCACTGCCTATATTTAAACATACAAACTATGTCATTCCTTTCCATACAGTTACGATCCATAGAGTAATAAACTTACTGGCCATCAATAGTGTTCTTCCCTAGTGTAGTGTAGCAAACAGTACATGCGTTTGGCGGTCCTCCCTGCCTTTCTTCTCCTCTTTTTTTCTCTCGCTTGCTCTCTCTCTAGACAATGCGCAACGCAGTAATTACATTGATCCTCAATGCTAGGGGCTTCTTTTTTTCTCTAAACAGTATCAGAGGCACCTTTGTGATCTGTGCGTAAACATGCTTGAATTTTTCTCCATACTCATTGTTTACTTTAGCTTACCTAAGGCTGGGGGGCGGGGCGCATTTAGGTTTTCAAGCCTTGTGCGCAATTTTATAAGACAGTAGCCGACGTCGGTGTAGTATCAACAATGAGACCGAATCTCTGACCGAACCCCAATGCCTAGCATTACCTTAAAGTACCGTGTTAGGCGGGGGAGCGAGATGGGGCAGATGGCGTGGACTAGACCGAGTGGCGAACAACACCCGCTGTTGTATCCTGTTCAGTTTTTTTTTTTTTACTATTCCCGCTTCTGTGAAAAACCATCAATGTGGCTTCCAAAATGCGTCGTACAAACCGAAAGTGGTACACACTTTGCATTGATCGGTCATCGCCTGGCAGCAAATATTAAGCCGTGTATGTATTCACTTGCGTGTGTAAAGATTCTTTTTATTTACACTTCCAGACTAGACGCATAAAAGACCGACAAAAAGAGTGACGAAGCATGGACAAGCAAACAGCTCAAGCACTAATAAAAAACTGTCTAATGAACTTGTAACACTTAAAGTTATGTTTCGTTTCCATTGAGTATTACGGCACACTCACAAAGCCCTAGTGACAGACTTATGTGCTCTTCCATGTTAGGTGGTTACGGAATTGAAACTGCGACAAGTTCATATTGTTATAAGCCAGCACTTCGTACGTATGACTAAACATACTTGTGTTTTTCTGTTGCAAGGCCTGATACTGAAATAATCTCCCAAAAAGCCCCTGTCATATCTCCCCCGGAATTAAAAAAGGCTATATAGTCAAAGACGCGTACCTTAAACTTAGTTTTCACAGTGTTGGCTCAGTGAATGCGATATAATGTGGTACATTCCCAGGCTGCTTGGAGTTCTCATGAATATTTTTCTTCTTAAATACCAAGGGACTACGCAAATGCTGTACCAAGCAAGGTCATGGCTTAGGAGAATAACTGCTGCTTTAGTCTCTCTTCTGGATCAAGATGAAATAGTCTTTCATCTTGGGCAAGAGCGTTGCTACCTATACTTGACTATAATGTCAAACTGAAAGTATATGCAGTCTACACTAGCTGCTCCACATTATAAAAGAATACATCATTACATTTTTAATGTTTATTGAAAATAATATTTTCTTTTGTAATTGAAACGGACAATATGGATGTCTTGAATGTGAACGCAATAGTGGTCTAGGCCCCACGACAAAACTATGCCTAATCAAGTGGTAGTAGGCTAACTGCGAATACCTCTACACACGTGTTATGAATTTCACTAGCATGCTATACGTAACAACAGCTACAGTATCTAATTCTCATTGAACTCGAAGTTGAGAAGGCGCAAGTGCAAGAAACTCCTAATTCCGATGTAAAAACCAACAAGAGCACAATCGAACAAGGAAAATGCAATGACAAAACTCTCCGCATTGTGCCTTATTTACTTATGCGCTCTATAAAATAAGGAACCACTAAGAGTTCTAAAAGAACAGTCGAATATATTGCTGTATTTTAGATCGTTTTGTTTTCCTACTTTATAATGGAAGCGCTTTACCTTTTATTAGACCGAACAGCCGCCAATCATCTTCATCTCGAAGAACGAGGAAGGACTTTCGTTAAGGAAATGGAAACGGCAATGACAGTAATAGTCGGCTAGAGGAACTTTATATAAACTGTTTATTCTAAAGTAGCTTGTGCTCGCTTCAGGCCTTACCGTTAGGAAACACCTGTTGTGGTCTGGAAAAACCATCATGTAAAAGAAAATATCTGGCCAGTATGATTGGTCACACATGTACAATGTAAAGCGCGATACCACTTAGGTTGTTATGAGAAAAACTTATAGCGGTTGTACAGGACCAAAAAATCTCTGCGCGGTTGTCTAGCAGAAATGTTCCAGCACTAAAGATAAAGAAATTGACTGGTGGCGGCAAGGAGCTAGTCAGAAGTTCAGATCGAGACAACTGCCACCACGCTGAGGTAAAAACGAAAGAGTTGCCGGAACTTGTGCTAATCCTAGGAACAGCAGCAACAAGAAACATCTCCAACGTTCGCAGCTGTCCAAGACAGCTGCGGACGCAAAGAAGGTCGAACGCATTGTTCTTGTGTTCCTTTCTCTATCATTTTCTGTTTGCACTCCTGAAAACGAAATATTTATCGGTGCACGACTCTCACATTGGCACTTCTATTTTTTTCGTTCGCTTTCTCCTGGGTTCCATAATTGCCTCCTCTCTTCGGTGTTCGTGAGCTCAGAATCACAACTTTCACTTCTCGCGCACAAGGAGTGCTGTAGCGGACGTTGCTTGTGTTATTCGGTGTCTGTTTACTTAGGCAACATTTCTTTCTTTCTTTCTTTCTTTCTTTCTTTCTTTCTTTCTTTCTTTCTTTCTTTCTTTCTTTCTTTCTTTCTTTCTTTCTTTCTTTCTTTCTTTCTTTCTTTCTTTCTTTGTTGCCAGTATCGTATAGCAAAGCCTCTGTCGTACCCGGTGGTACCTTTTTACGTTTTTTTTTCAATAGTCCACACCTTTCCCTCCGTTCTTTCGTTCCCTAGTAACCAAGCTGGATAACGACTTGTATCAAACGCGTGAATTCTGAAACATGTAACACTGGGGATGCAAATGGTAAGAAATTAAATGCCCCATATGTTAGGCTATATTACACGAATCAAGTTTGTTGCGATGTATTTTCCTGCTCGAATATGAGATCAAACAAATCAATCAACGTGGCAACAGCCCTGAGAGTTTTTATGCGAATGCACCGACTAGGCTACGATAGAAAAACTGTTTTCTCGAGCGATTTGTTGTCATGGTGTATTAATTGCACTCTTTTTGATTCAAGTTCCACATTATCATTGTTGATTGTAAAATATCGCACTGCCTGTTTGTGCGCAGAGCTTGTCACTCTCCGGAAAATGATAAGCACTTCTCCGAAACACTGGTATGCTTTGTCTATTTCATGTAAAAATGGGTGAGAAAAAATTGTATATATAGACTGACTGGATTTTCAATGTACCAAGTCTATTTAGAAAGAGGAGAAGCACAACATCACACTTATCTTGGGTTTGTGCTTGTTCTATATATATATATATATATATATATATATATATAAACTACATTCTAATGTCGCCGAAAGCACCACTCAATGACGGAGCGTGCTACGATGTACAATGCACCTGCGTCTTGGTTTCCCAATGTTCGGGCAACTAAATATAATTCTTCTGTTGTTTTAATCAATACCTACCTCAGTGACGGACGCAAGGACACAACACAATTCTGCTACTCCAGAAAGTGGGACTGACTCTGCTCGCGTGCACGATGTTCATAAAGGACATCGACTGGTCGAGCTCGGGTGAAACATGGCGCTTCTGCGGGCTCAAATGTTCGCACTTGATGATTAAATATTTCTTGTTTCTTCATAAAACAAATAAGAATTATAATGTGCTTTTTTATTATTCCGATCAGGATTCATAAAGCATATCTGACTTCGCAGATAAAAATAATAAATGGGGTCTATATACTAAAAAACATTACAAGCAAAAACCTATTTTTTTCTTTAGTGTTAGCCATAATACAAAGTTAAATGTTAGTGAATAAAAATCGCCCACGCACAGACTTAAAAATATGAAGACGCTAAGTTCATTATTTATTAGATAAGGCTTCTCCGCTTAGTCGTACCATATTGCTCGAGGAGTCGGGTCTTTTTTGCAAGTATAATGTAATAAAACCTAGAGTGAACAGAGTAGGCCAAAAGAGTGCTCGGCTATGGAAATATTCGATCCAATAATAAGCTAAAAGCTACCGTCTCAAACGAAAAGTGCAGGTCACGAATAATAAAATGGGGGGGATTGTTCAAAAGAAAACAGCTTAAAAAGGTGCACTGTGTTGCTCGTTGGTACAAAGCTACAGTGTGTGACCTCAATATGCTGCCTTATAGTTGACGTGCTGTCATCTTCAAGGACTTTCACTCTTCGATCTTTGGTCTTAACACACTAGAAACTCTTTAGGACTCGTTACAATGCACTTTTCTAGATCGTGAGGCCACAAGAAGCATGTAACCTGTGCTACTTCCTAACCCACCAAAAGGAGCCAACGATCAGATGTCTCAAAGGAAAGGGGTGTGCTGTTATCAGAGCGGTCTTCTTCCTTCTACCGCAGTCAGCTAAAGTCGTAAAGCTCAGAGGAACATGGCGGACCAAAACACAGTTCCTCCTCAGACACTGGTTCACGCAGAATTTAACACTGCAAAGTTACACAGGAATTGACTTTCTGCGTTGCTAATAAATCTTTATTACTAAATAGTGTTTTATGGCGCAAGGGTACAACGGCCAAAGAGCGCCAGCAACGATGTTTAGTAGTGCGGTAGAATGTCATAAACACGTCAGTGGGTATAATTGGTTGCAATGCCTGTGATGTACTGCGGTGGCTGTAAAGGCCTAGGAATTAAAAACATAAGGCTTGCATTTCTTGGGAGAATTTAAGATGATTATGTCGGATTTCGGGTAGCGTAGGGAAGGTGAGTTTAAAAGCGGTAAGATATATACATGAAGAAATTCACATCATTAAGATAACTTAACAGCCGGTCGAGGGGGATCATCGGCTCAGCCGATAGGAAAAATGCAGGATGCATAGGTAAATTGGTGCGGTAAAGTTCAGGAAAGTATTTTTTTCACGTGGCTTCCATGCCAGGGCATTGTATAAGAACATGGATGACTGTGAGTTGATTTCCACATCTAATGCAGACCGGTGGATTAGTACCGGTTAGCAAGTATGCGTGTGTTACATGTGTGTGTCCTATCCCCAGTCTCGACATGATTACTTCTTCCTGTCTATGCCGGTGTACAGGTGTTTGGGTAATGTAGGGTTGAATGATGTGAAGTTTGTTATTATTTTCTGTGTCCCAAGCTTCTTGCCATGCGTGACGCAGTATTCCTCGAACGACAGTTTTCATATCTGTATATGGAACATAACTTACATCTATTTGGGGCCTTAGACCTGCTAAGGCCGCATTTGCGTCTGCCGCTTCATTACCAGGTATACTTGTATGGCCAGGTACCCAGCAGATTATAATATGTAGCCCTCTCTTGTAGGCTAAGGTTAAGCTGCTGATGAGAGTGTTTATCACCGGATTCTTTCTTTGTTTTTCAAGGTGTATTGACCGGCACACACTTAAGGAATCTGTGTATATTATCGATTGATTGATCTGTTTTGTTGTTATTTCTTTAACTGCGAGGAGTATAGCGTGAGCTTCAGCAGTGAAGATACTTGTGTATTTGTCTAATCTTAAATGGGCTACAAAATCTGGACCGATTGCAGCACATGATGTTGTTTCAGCAGTTTTTGAAGCATAAGTGTAAAATTCTGGACACTTGTACTTACTCTGTAGCGGTAAGAAGTGTTGTTTTATAGCTTCTTGGGGTGCGTGCTTTTTGTTCGTTTCTGTGAACGAGAAGTCACAATGTATGGTGACTGATTCCCATGGTGCTACTAACTCGTTAGTGTTATGCAGGTGAACGTCCGACAGCAATATGTTGTTTTCTTGACATAGCGACAGTGCTTTCAATGGAAATGGCTTTGCTAATGATGGCCGCTTTGCAAAGAGGGTTTGCGTTTCTGTGCTCTTCAACATTTGGTAACACGGATGTTCTCGGTTGGAACTAATCTTAAGTGCGTACATAAAACTACAATACTTACGTTGTCGGTCTAGGTTCCACTGATTAGCTTCTACGTGCAAACTTGGAACAGGGCTAGTACGAAATGCACCTAGGGCTAGTCGCATGCCAAGGTTATGTACAGGATCCAGAATATTTAAAACAGAACGTGAAGCTGATTGGTAAACAATGTTCCCGTAATCGATACGTGTTCTAATCAAACTGTTATACAGCGAGAGCAAGCATTTCTTGTCAGTTCCCCACGACTGATGCGAAAGAATTTTGAGGATATTCATAGTTTTTAAGCATTTCATATTTATGTTTTTTATATGTTGCACAAACGAGAGCTTATCATCCAATATAACGCCAATAAATTTCTGTTCCTTTTTTACACTAAGCACATACCCGTTCATCGTAATATTCGGTTCAGGATGTATGCCTCTTTTCCGAGAAAATAACACGCATGTCGCCTTTTCTTCAACAAAGCGAAAGCCATTCTTGTCAGCCCATTTTGAAAGCCTATTCACTCCCAGCTGAATCTGCCTCTCGCATATGGACAGATTGCCTGATTTAAAGCTTATCTGTATATCATCTACATAGACTGAGTAGGATATAAATGATGGGAGTGTTTTTTGTAGTGTGTTCAATTTAACTAAGAATAGTGTGCAGCTGAGCACTCCTCCTTGTGATACACCGTTTTCTTGCACAAAGACTCTCGACACTGCAGTTCCCACCCTTACTCCGTACTTTCGTTCGGACAGGTAGCTTTTTATTATGTTGAACATGTTGCCTGACACGCCATACGTCGCGAGGTCTTGCATTATGCCAAACGTCCAGGTAGTGTCATAAGCTTTTTCGAGATCAAAAAATACTGATAGACCGTATTGCTTATGAAGAAATGCGTCTCGTATATAACTCTCAAGTAGAACTAGGCTACCTGTTGTGCACCTTCCTGGTCTAAAACCGGCTTGGTGGGTATCCAGAATTCCATTGTATTCCAAAAAGTACATTAATCGGCGGCTTGTCATTTTTTCAAACACTTTACATACGCAGCTTGTTAGAGCGAAAGGCCTGTAGCTCTGTACACAGGAGGGGTCTTTTCCATGCTTTAATATTGGTACTACTATAGCTTCCTTCCAACAGGACGGCAATCGACCTCTGCAGAAAATTTTATTGAACAGGTATAAGAGGCATTCAAGTGTTTCCTCGGGTAGGTGCTTGACCATCTCATAATTAATACTGTCTAATCCTGGCGCAGAGTTTTTGCAGTTGCGCAAAGCTATTTTTAATTCTTGCATCGTTAATGGGCAGTTGTACCCATCGCTATGGGATTTTCGGAAGGAGAAGGGTATTGACTCAGCTAATTTTTTATATGTTAGGAATGCTTTTCTGTAATTCGCGCAACTCGATATGTGCTCAAAGTGTTCTCCCAAAGAATCTGCTTGCCCTTCTAATGTAGTAGCACTGTCATTTACCACGGGCAAGGGTAGTGTGGTATTCCCCTTGAGCCTTCGAACCCTACTGTAGACTTTCTGGCTATCTTTGTATGAGTTTATTGAGCCGATATAATTTCTCCAACTAGCTCTCTTGGCTTCCCAACGAATACGTCTTCCATTTGCTTTTGCACGTTTGAAATTTATAAGGTTTTCTTCTGTTGGATATTTGGAAAACGTACGCCATGCTTTGTTTTGTTCTTTTCGTGCTTGCTTGCACTCTTCATTCCACCAGGGCTTAGGGTTCACTATTTTACCTGAGGTTTGTGGTATCGATTGTTTCGCGGCATGAATAATGTGTTCAGTTATATAGGCGGTCATTTCTTCAATGTCAAGCTGTCTTATGGATTCAAGGGATATACATGCGAGTTCTTTGAATTCTGCCCAGTTTGCAGCATTTAGCTTCCATTTGTTTGGATTCACAGGTGGGTCATACGTCTGTATCGCCTCTAAGAGAACTGGAAAATGGTCGCTTCCAAAGGAGTCTGTGAGAGCTCTCCATTCAAACAATGGCAGAAGTGTTGCAGAACCAACCGTCAGATCTATTGAGGAGTAGGTGTTATGTGCAGTGCTATAATAAGTCGGGAACTTTTTGTTAAACAGGGTTGCTGCAGAGGATAGAAGGAATTTTTCAATTACGCGGCCTCTTGCATCACAGCGTGAGTCCCCCCAGTGTCCACTATCAGCATTAAAATCACCAACCACAATATACGGCTCAGGAAGCTGGTCTATTAGTTTTTCAAACTCATTAATGTCGATCCGCTTGTATGGTGGAATGTACAAAGAGTATACAGTTACAAGCCTATTAGGCAAAATAGCTCGTATGGCTACTGCCTCATAAGGCGTGTTAAGTTGGAGATTTTGGCATGCAACAGTCTTTGATATTATTATTGCCACGCCACCTGATGCAGCATGTCCATCATCATGATCTTTACGAAAAACTCCAAACTGAGTTAGAAAGTTTGAGTCACTTGATTTTAAGTGTGTTTCCTGAACACAGAACACTCTAGGCTTATACGTAGATAACAATTCTTTGTAGTCATCTAGGTTATGCAAAAGCCCTCGGGCATTCCATTGCAATATCTGAACACCCATTATGACAAAGGTGTTTTGGGAGTGTTCTGTGTAGAGTGATAATATTATTTTGGTTTTGGTGGAATTATTCGCGGGTTTTTTTCTTTTTTGCGTCTCTCAAGCAAGCTGCGTTTGTCTTTTGGTGCCGCTGGCACCGATGTACTTGCGTCAACCTCCATCTCCTTCTCAGAGGCGGTAGAGGCGGGGTCACGAGGCTCGGGGAGACGTGTCTCGGGCCTCGGTTTTTGGCACAGTAATGGAGCCCTGCGAGAGCAAGGTCTGCGAGCTGTTGGATTTGGCAGCACTGGGTGCGGCCTCTGTGGGGGCAGAAGAAACCCCCCTGGTTCACTGCGCGTGACCAGGGCGGGCTTTTTAGGCCGTTGTGAGAGGGCCTCCTGCCTCGTCACAGCGGCAAAACTTTCGTTGCGAGGAAATGTAAGTCGCTTTCGCGCTTCAGAGAAGGTAATGTTTTCATTGATCTTAAGGGCAATAATTTCTTTCTCTTTTTTCCAGATTGGGCATGACCGTGAGAATGCAGGATGATCCCCTTCACAGTATGTGCTGTGTGATACAGCATTACAATTATCACATGGATGATCATTAGAACTGCATTTGGCACACGTTAATTTTCCTCTGCATGTCTGAGAGCTGTGCCCGAACCTCTGGCATTTGAAACAACGTCTAGGATTGGGAATATAAGGCCTCACACGGATTTTCACATAGCCTGCTTCGACTGAGTCTGGTAGTGTGGTGGAGCCGAATGTAAGGATTACATGTTTTGTGGGAATTTCGGTGTCATTCCCACGGATCATGATTCTTTGAACTTTGGTCACATTCTGTTTTGCAAAACCTTCAAGCAATTCTTCCTCACTAAGATCAAGCATGTCTTCATCAGAGATTACCCCACGAACACTGTTCATCGAACGGTGCGCCGTGACAGTTACTGCTATGTCACCAATGAATTTGAGGTCTGAAAGCTTTTTAAGTTGCTCTTTGTCTTTCAGTTCCAGAAGGGCGTCGCCACTAGGCATGCTTGTAGCTTTGAAACCTGGGCCTAATATGTCTCTTAGGCACTTCGAAACTTTGAAAGGAGATTGTTTTCTGGCTGTTATATTGCCGTCACTGTGGTTCACATAGTACTTTGTAAAGTTGTCATAGCTCTTGAAGAGAAATCGAGTGGTTGCTTCCTTGCGCCCCCTTTTTAGAGGACGATCAGTTTGGGAAATGGAAGGAGTAGCCATAAAAAGTATTTGTCTTCGGCAGCAGCGCCAGCCGCCCACCACCGAGCCCAACATGGGGACGCCACAAGGCTTGTATCGCAAGACTTGCGCACGCCAGCTGTACGCCACCACTATAACCGTACATGGTGTAACCAAGGCTGGTTAGCTACACAAGGTTAACCCTCGCCGCCAGGAAATTAGAGTGAAAAAAAGATAAGAAAAGAAGTGGAGAGAAGGAAAGGTGAAGAAGAAAGATTATAGATGGAGAGGGGGACAGGAAAAGGCGACCGCCAATTTCCCCCGGGTGGGTCAGTCCGGGGGTGCCGTCTATGTGAAGCAGAGGCCAAAGAGGTGTGTTGCCTCCGCCGGGGTGCCTTAAAGGTCCAAACACCCAGCATCGGCTCAACCACCAGGATCCCCCTTTCCCCAGACACGGTTAAGCCGCGCACGGCTACACGCGTGAGGGTCCAACCCTAGTGTGCTCGGGTACGTGGTGTCGCAACACACCAAACGCCTGCTGACGCAGACGCCCCTGCGGGGCTAATAAATCTTTATAGATTTTGACTATATATAGAGAGAACAATATTAACAAATATATAGTGCCAACACACCGTCGGAAGGTCTATTCCGTTGGCTTAATGCATGGCCTGTGCTGTCCTTCTCTTTCTGTTTTGCTTCAAATCTGATGTGTGCGTTACCTGCGATTCTAGCGTGTTCGGTTTCCAATTTCATCGTTTTCCGCCGGTGTGCAGCCATTTTCCGTAAAGTGCGTCCTGTGCCAATAAAGATTTGTTTTCAAACGAAACTATATACAATGCCTGAAGTTTGTTGCATTCATATACGGCATATAACGCCCGTATTCAACCACTATGTAGCTCCAGAAACTGGCTTATTCGCCGACGAAATCACGCTCAGTGAAGTTGCCTGCGTGCAGTTGGCACGCAACAAAGCACATTCCTAATACCTGTGCGACCGATGTTATAAATACTTCTATACATAAGTGCAACACATATGCACCGCCATTCATCAGCACCAGTGAGGTGGGCAACTCAGAACGCACACCGCTTGGATGAACATTTTCTCCAAGCGTGTAAGTAGATTTGGCATTTTCAGCGAATTTTATGCCACGCTGCCTATGCGAGAGAGAGAGAGAGAGAGAGAGAGAGAGACAACTTCATGTAGTTGCCTGCAGAACGACACCATGACTAAATGGCGCCGTGACGAGGGCCCTGACGTCTTCTCAGCGGGTGGTCTCTACTCAACTCCAGCGCGTGTTACTCCCGCGGTTGGTCGCCCTGTGGGGCAACGTTCCGTCGGTTTCGCTCGGCCTTTGTCTTTCAAGAGCCGCCGAGACCTGCTGGACGGCCCAGGTTTGGCTTTCGTGGTCGTAGCATTCCGCCGCAGCCGCGAGTCGCGGAGGAATCGTTGTACTTGTCGAAGCCTCATTGGGGAACTTGGTGCAATCCCATAGGATGTGCGTCAAGGTGGCCCTCTCCCGCTGGCACACGCGGCACACATCACTCACATATAATTTAGGGTATAGATGAGTCATTAATACTGGGGTGGGTAAAGAACCAGTTTGCAATTGTCTGAACAGCACCCCCTCCGCTCGGCTCAGCCCCGGGTGCGGGGGTGGGAAAGTCCTTCGAGCCAGGCGGTGGAACTGGGTAAGTTCGTTGAACGTCGTAATGCGGTCCTTGGCACTACACCACGTTGGACGGTCGGTTGCAGCGGCGCGGTTGGTTAGCGCTCGCGCCACTGCGTGTGCCGTCTCTTTGTGGTTATCGTGCTTCTCGGACGCATCGTTGCCCGCGTGCGCCGGGAACCACTTGATTCTAACACACCGATTCTGTCGTTGCAGGTCAGCCGAGCACAGAACGCGCACAGCCTCACCGCACACTTTGCCCTTTGCATAATTCCGCACTGCACTTCGGGAATCGCACAACACCGTCTGGCACACGGGGTCGGCAATGGCCAGGGCAATGGCCACCTCCTCCGCCTGACACGCCTCGCGGACCCGTAAGCTCGCCGCTGCCCTCGTCGCGCCGGACGACGCCTCGATGACGGTAGCTACGAACGCCGCGCAGTCTCCCTGGTATTCTGCCGCATCCACGAACCTTGCGTGCTCGTCCTTGGCGTGAAAGTCGATGAGGGCCTTGGCCCTCGCCGCTCTTCTCTCCTTGTTGTACTCCGGGTTCATGTTTCTCGGGATGAGAATACTTCTTAGCACTTGCTTGCGCTTATCCACGTGTGCTCTGCGCCTTTTCCGTACGTTCTTGCGACCGAGTGACACAGTTCGTTTAACATGTCTAACCAACTAGCCACATGCACCAAGCATCTTTTGTATTATATTTCGCCGGAGATATCGACTAAACGCGGCCAATACTAAATACTTTCTATTTTAAAACAAAGAGATTAGATTGCCACTGTGCCGTGCGTACAATGTGCGGAAGACGTAGCTCGCCTAATATGTACTTGCGAACTCTTCCCATGGCAAGAAACGGCGCTGATGCCCAGACTCAAAGGACTGTCATTGCCTGAGTTACGATACATACTTCACTGCCTGTGTATCTTGTGCAATAAAGGTGCTTTTACACTTCTTCAGAGACGCTGGTCTCAATGTGGTACATAAGTTTGCTGAGTGCTGTGGTTGTGTTATGCTCATGTTCTGTATATATGTCGTGCACCAAGCATATCATTTCATTTTGCGCCGTACCCAGCTAGAGTAGCATGCTGCTCATGTCGCCAGGCAGACGTCTCCAGGTTTCACTAAGTAACCACCTTTCTCTTTAAACCTCTCCATATAAATCAAGCATTGCAGACACACTACAGTGAGGTTTCAATATCAACACACTCCTTTGTCTCATCTTCACTGGCGTTACTTTTATCTAGCGTACCTTGATACCTACGTCGTTAGGAAAGCAAGGTTCACGATAAGCACCACAGTACTTCTGAATTATTGTCCGTATAATAAGACGAGTCTATATTCCTCTTTTTATTAGTTCACATGCGACCATTAGAAGATTGATTTGACTGTAGTGGGCCGCACTATATAGCGCTGTACAATTAATCTCTTAGAAAGTTGAACAAGGGCATCATTTTTCTTACAATATTTCTTTCCTTTATCTAGCGCCACTTGCGTGGGCATAAGATCAGTATATTATGACAGCAGTTGCTGGCATGCAGGGGAAGAGTCGCCAATAGAAATGTATACTTAAAACTACCTCAGTCAGATATGGAAATACGCTTTCTAGTGGTAATTAATTTTTGCAAGTTGTCTGAAACTCGTACGCTTGTTATCTGACGTGGCCAAAACGACAAAAACTCATTCTAATATGCTGTGTCCTAACAGCGGAATAAGCAATAGATAGCGTCCACTTGGACTGAATAAATTATGTATTATTGAACGAAGTAATTAGAATACGCCTGATAGATTAGTTTTATTATTAATTGTTGTTGCCTCTATTGTTTTCCTAATAATCCAAGAGTAATTGTAAAATAAAAATTGCGTTGAGCGGCACGTGTATGAACCTTCAAAACAAATTTATTGAACTTATGATTGGCACCCAGACAGCCTTGCTCAACAATTGAATTGACGTTTGAAGAGAGACATCATTTGAAGCCTAAGAGTGCATTGGTACAAAAAAAAATAAACCTTTTCTATCACTCCAAGCACTACCATTTCTGTGTTGTATATAAATGCAGGCTGCGTAAAAGGCCGAATAAATCCGAACACAATGGCAAGCATCCAATGGCAAACCCACAAAGCGCTTTATGTTACACTATAACGCTCTGAGTAGGGTTCAAGCGGTGTGCTCCATCTATCTTCAGTTTGTTTTAAATTATACTTGCCAAGAAAAGGAGTAATCTGTTCTAGTATTAGTTTGTGTTCATTTTTTTGAGTCAGTAGAACCTCATCCACGAAACCTTTGCAGCCAAACTACCGCACATGCTTCTTTTTTCGAAGTTTTGTAGACCATAGTTATTAACCCAGAAATTTCAGTGGAGTTACAATTCTTATAGGTAACAGACTTGCGTTAATAGCTTCAGCACCGACTCGTCTTAATTGTGATCATGCGCTGTAATCGCTTCTCGTGAGCGCATGTTCTGAACACTGTGCTAGGGTGCCTTTGCTCGGCGCCTATTTCCTTTCAGATCTCTCGACTTCCCCTCTCCCGTCCTTCATTGTGAGGTAACAAAGCTATTATATATTCTGGTTGTTCTGTGCATCTTTCTTCTTTCCTTTTCTCGCTGCCTAAATTAATCGGGACATAGGCTTATCTACCGGCCGGGCAAGAGGGGGAGCACTTGCCCCCCCCCCCCTCTGTCAGAAGCGGGGGGGGGGGCAAAGTACGTCATTGCCTCCCCCCATTTCGAAAGCGGGCACTTTCGGCTGCACGCTGGAAAGTCCAACAGAACTACTGCAGCAGCTAAATTTTCTTTCTTAATAGAGTGGCCACATAAGAAATGCTTTTCTTTACTGCGCATCTCCTGCTTTGATGGCGAAGATTGTCCGTTGTGCCTTCTCGGGACGCCCTGCAGCGGAGGACGCACGGTATTCGCCATACACGCTAGCGTTTCGGAGGACGCCTGGCGCGGGGCGATTCCCGCCCTAACAAATATCAGCTTGCGCGACTCGCAGCATGCATAGTTTCTTTCGGGACCGCCATATCCGGTATTCGAAAACACAATCAGCTTGCTGCATTTAACCTTCGGTCGAGGGGGAAGTTCCGCTAAAGCATTATAACCAGCCGAGCCGAGAGACTGGTGTGCCTTACAACATGAGATCGTTAAATTCTGAAATGCTGGATGTACTTAATCCCTGTCCACAGATAGCCTACATAGCGTGGCATAATTAGTATCTTAGCATCAAAACATACTCAAAATTCTTACAGGTATAACTGTTGAATGTTATTGTGTAATCATGACTTATCGTAGGTATGCTCGTGAAAATGACCTTAGTAGAACATGCAGATCCAGTTCAATACGAATAGAACCACGAATTGAATTTTTTCTAAAGGCATGTGTCGCTTCTGACTGACGAGTTCATATTCAGGTGCTTCATGAGCAAGAGCTCCACTAGTACTTCTTTGCCGAAAGAAAGAAAGAACAAAACATATTTCGTATATTGAAAATATGAGGGCCACTTTTTGGCGACATGTTCTTAAAATTGGCACTGTGTAGGTTGCTTATATGCTCTGAAAACAGTTACTAAGTAGTCGCTTTCTGCCAATTTTTATGCGTTATAAACGCGGCATTTTGTTGTTTTCCCCGATGTCCCTGGTAAAATATGTGGTGCACGGTTTTTATAGTTACCTGAAATACGAAACAATGTTCTGAGTGACGAGCGATATATGTTTACGCTGTATAGTTTCATTACAGCCATTGTAGAAAGTTACTCAACGAAGCGTAGCCATTGTAGAAAGTTACTCAACGAAGCGTTTCAGGGTTTTATACTGCCGGTAATCGAAATGTTTCCCAGGCTCAATAAACAACAGCACAAGAGATCGATGACTGAAATTCCGTGGAAATAGAGAGAATCCTAAACGCAATGCGTGGCGAAAATTTCACTTCGCAGCTTTAAATGCACGTGCTGCCGATAATTACTAAACCCCCATTTTCCCATGTGTTTTCGTGCATCATACGACATTCGTAGTTTGTTTCTCCGGTGATATAAACAAGGCATCTTGTTTATATCAAGGAAAAATTAGGGCCATGGTATGGCCAATGTGTAGGTATTGTTCCAAATGGGTGGGTTAAATGTGCATGTTCTACTTGATTATGTATGCGAGTGGTCCGTCGCGTTATTAGCCTGTTTTGCGAGCGGTGTAAAACTTAGACGGCTGCGCTGGCATAGTTACAACTACAACTGAGGTCAAAATTTGCGAGCATAAGGGGAACAATACGCCAAGTTCATGTGCGACGATAAATGCGTGTTAATCAACTACCGCATTAAAAAATTGTAAGCAAGTGCTCGAAAGTATCGTGCTGAGGCTGTTAGCTACGTTTCCCAATGTCCTAAGAGAGCGCCCCGTTGCAGATATTTTATACTTTGAAGGAATAGGCATTTTATGTGCAATGTGCCGCTTAGCGTTAACGTTTCTAGCTTATTTAGAAGTGTTACAAGTAATTATTCCGCCCTCATCTTTTTGTTAACATTTTCATGCGTAATATATTAGTTTCGCCTGGCGTCCTCACTGAAATAAGGCAGGTAGCTCCTTTATGTTTTGTGACATTAAAGATACGTTAATGGGTGATGTGTAGGTCAAGTTCAAAGCAGACTGGTGATTGGTAAGAAATTACGTATGCAAGCACTCTAGAGTGTTATGAGTGTGTCTAACGAGTGGGTAAGAACTGAGGCCACTGCCCTGGCAGAACTATAAAAGCCACGAAGTCTAAATTTAGCGAAAATTTGTGGCACGCTATGACAACTCTTTGTGCGAATAAAAGCGGTTGGATCAAGCACAGCCTACGTAAAAAATTTCTTATTCAAGTGCTAGAATGTGCTATACGGGCACTATCACCTATGATTTACAGTGTCTCGACATAGCTGTAGGTTACAACAGGTTTATATTTTGTGGAATGGGGAGGTGGGACATGGTAACTGCAATGTGCGACAGCATTTTTACCTTCAATGTCCAATTACAACGTCGCAAATAATTACTGAGCCGTTCTCTCTCTTTCCCTATTTTCAAGCGTTATAACACGTTCTGAATTGGTTTTAGCGACGTTATAGGTGAATTAAGCAAGACCTTTTCTTTATATTCGCCGAAAATGAAAGGCGTCTTATGGGCAATATTTAGCAACGTTCAAATACAGAGGACTAACTATAACATTTGCAGTAAATTACGCATGCAAGCGATCCGGAGCTTTATGAATGTGTTTTTCAAACGGAAAATTTATCCCGTTGGTCTAGGAGAACAGTCAACTCAACCGATATCAAAACTAGCGGAAATTGAGGGGAGTGGCCAGGAAGAGAGAACACCATGATAAATGTTATGGCAAAGTAACATGTGTGTTTGATGAATTACTGGCTTTTTAAAAATTCCCAACAAGTGCTCCAAAGCATTACATATGGACAAGTTTTGAAGAGCAATAATTAATATATATATATATATATATATATATATATATATATATATATATATATATATATATATATATATATATATATATATATATACAGGCGAATATTTCAAGTTTGTGATATAATTACAAGAAACTGGAACTTTTATTGGAATTATTAGAAAGAAACAGCTTCACTGCAAATCGGGTCGTAATTCTTCAAGGTCGCAAACGTCTGCTGTCTTTTTTTTCTTGTGAATATTGCAAGTAAGTTATGTTGATTGCTTTTGTTGAATAATATTACCTAAACTAGCGATACATTTATACTGTACACTTAAACACCAAGTACAACTGTTCGTAGGAAATGTGCATCTTTCGTATGGGCTGTACTGCTGCGACTGGACGGGGTCCGGGACCTCTGTTAGGCACTCATTGCCTTGAGTCCCTGCATTTTCTTGATATTTGATATAGTTCTGAGAAATAAACTGAAATTCAAATAATTTTGCGGACCCCCGGGGTTCACCATGCGTTAATTAATAAACAGGTCTATGCTTGTTAAATATAAATAGAACTGAAAGGAGCCTTTCATGGCCCGCTCAATTATTGTAATCGTAATTCGCAATATATATATATATATATATATATATATATATATATATATATATATATATATATATATATATATATGAAAAAATGTTCCGAAAGCCAGGGGAACTCATACTTCAACGTGTTGTTTTCACTGGCTTTAAGCAACAATAAAATAACAGAAACATAGACGTTTCGCCGCCTATGCGGGTGGAATCATCAGTACGCAAATGGCAACAGATCAGAAAATACATCCTATTTATGTACGATGCTGCCGTAAACATCCGGCCAGGGGCCACGGTTAGAATTGCATGCAGATTGTTTGCGACGGATGAACCATGCCTCCACAAGTTTTCTTGGGCCTAATCCGTTTTCCGGTGCTAACGTGGTTACATTATCAAAATCGAACATGTGTCCTTTCGTTAAGCCATGATCCACCAATTCCGTCTTGACACGTGTGGCATGGGTGGCAAAACCTCTATTTCTTTTATTTTATTGTTGAGTAAAGCCAGTGAAAACACCACGTTGAAGTGTGTATGTATATATATATATATATATATATATATATATATATATATATATATATATATATATATATATATATATATATATATATATATATATAAAGAGAGAGAGAAAGCGAGAGAGAGAGTGTTTGCGGTTTGCCCCCCGCACCCCACTCGAGAAATAGTTGGCACGCCACTGGACCTGAAGTACTCGGTTGCTGGAGAATAGTAAAGTGACAAGTGATCAATAATACAAAAGGGACGGAAAAGCTCAACTCTATATAGTACGTTTATGTCTAGAGCTCGATGATAGCTGTTCTGGTTTTTATTTCACACGTTATAGACAACCCTGTTGAGTTTGCTTATTGACTGCAAAACCTTGCACAGCTAGGGGATAAGCAAATAAGAAACACCGTCTCCCCCCTTCCACCCCCCCTAGCCGAACAAAGAAACCTTGCTAGAATTTGTTGGTTTTGGTACTTGAGAGCTGTGATATAACAAAGTAATGCTACCAGTAAAGTAATGACTGGCAGAAAAAAATGCATCAAAATTGTTTCTTCTTTACTGCGAAGATGAATTGCATTTACCGTTTTCCTTGCATTAGAGTAGGCAATATTCCTTTGTTTATCACAAATTGTTACCTTTATAATGTCATGTCGTTGATTCATGCTTTCTACGCCTTATCGGTATTTCATATCCGCCTTGCAGGAAACTAGGAACGCCTGTGCTAGAGCTTAACTTGCCCCACTTTCAGAGTGCTTTCAGAGTTCAATTTTAGTTTCCGTGGCAATCCCTCCGACCTTCCGAGGATTCGACAGATTTGAATCCTAACTTCTGCCTGTAAAGTTTTGCACTTCAATTTGCCTTGTTTTTTCTCAGCTTCTGCTTTCTCTGTTTAGCGTTTTACTCATTCAGGCAGCTTTTTCTATTAGCATCGGTGAAATCAATGCAGCGTTCTTTTCCAGTTTTATCCCCGTCGATCATCAGACGGATGGACTCACGGAGATACTATAAAACGATGGAAAGAAAGAAGGAAAGGAAGAAATGAAGGAAATAGGTTCCAGTGTAAGTGCTAGATGAAAGGAGACTTGCAGGCAGGAAAATGGAAAAAAAGTCATTTCCCGTCATGCCTCTTTTGACACAAGCCTCGATTTCTTGACTGCTCTCACTTCCATGGAAAATGGTAATTTTACAGATATAGTACACTTTGTTTGTTTCTTTTGGACTTCCTTGTATTCTGACATTGCTTGCCTTATATGAGCCGCAAGACTCATATAAGTCTTATATATATATATATATATATATATATATATATATATATATATATATATATATATATCCGCCCTTAGGTCTAGGGTGTAGATAAGTAAAAAATGTGAATTATTCAGCACGCGAGCAGCAGTCACATACCACCGACCTTGGAATACCAACTTCTTCATGTTTTTAGAGAAAACCCGTAAATTACAACTACGCTTGTTGTACTAACTAAGGCGACAGTATGGCTGAGTCAGTTTCTCCATGAGTAGCTGGCATGAGGTTTCATTGTCCGAATTTAACGTCAAATTGCGTTTTTTTTATCATGTGCCAAAACATTTAGCGGATCCTCCTTTCAAGCTGCTTAAAAATAAGAACGACAGCTTAATAAAGCAGGTATACTGTCCTTTAGTATAAAATGGGCACTTAGACACTGCTCGAAAACTACGCGCCGTTGTACTTGGGGAAGCGCATATAGAAACAGCAGTTGCTACTGTGTAAACAGAGTGTTTGTCTGGCTGTATCAGTAACCTACAGGTTCATATAGTGTAACCCGTATAAAAGTGCGTTTTTATTGCCTACCCTCCCCGGTTTGGCGTGACTGCCACTGCTCTCTGCAACTGGGTCGGTTTGTATCTCTGCAGATGCATTTCCGGATGTGCGAAGGTTACAAGTGCAATGAATCCAAGTAACATCAAGCGGGCTTCGATAACCCCTGTTTACTGAATGCCGAGACAGGGTGAGCAAGTGCACCTCTGTACTACGCCAAAAAAAGGTAAGTTTCTGAAAATAACTTGATCTCATAATACCGCCTCAGAGTTATCTCTAAAGCAGACCGACCTATTGATGTAATAGAGGGATATAATAAAGAAATTCATTTATTTACATAATGTTCGCTGTGTTACTCCTTCGGCATTTGCCACTGGCTTGTCCGCCCATTATTAGTCAATCCTCCAGAATCGATATGGCCCACTGGGACACAAGAGGTACGGAGTCCTGAAGTGTAGTAGCTAGGTATGTGTCGTGGGTATCTATGAATATATCTCATCACTGCGCAGACGTTTCACACTGTGCATGCTCCTATTTTGTTATCTTCCTTTCGGCGCAGCGTGTGAGCGGTGTACTGCAACACTTGAAAACTTTTGAGCTTTGTGATGGGTGAGCGTAAACATTGAATGGAGCTGCAGACGGCATAGGATGAAGTAAATACAATTGCACGAATCTCCGTTAGCTGTATAGAGTGCACTACGCACAGCTTGGCCAAAGATTCAACTTAAATTGATTTCGACGTGTGCTTTTGACCTGCATATTGTTTTTTAAGAACAGGTTTTGTATATATGCATCTTTAATAGATTGTCACTAGAAATGCTATATTTTAGGAGGTAATTTCATTGTATTTGCTTGCGTTTGCCGAATAAATAACCTTCGGAATAACATCGTTGATGCTAGATGAACCTAGAATATTCTTGAAGTAGTTTTCTGTAGTCACTATGGTGAATCCAGCACTTTTTGGTTAGCCAGAAAGGGAATACAATACTACCAAGAATAAGTGGATAAATCCCGTGATAGCAGGCGTCATATATACATATATATATATATAAACGAGAAGAAAGGGGGTTAACCGAGGGTCCCGATTTTATTAGTCATATCATAAGAGGCCAACAAACATTGACACCAAGGACAACATAGGGGAAATTACTTGTGCTTAATAAATGAAAATAAATAAACGAAGAATTAATGGAAATTAAATTGGATGAAAAAACAACTTGCCGCAGGTGGGAACCAAACCCACAGCCTTCGCATTTCGCGTGCGATGCTCTACCAATTGAGCTACCGCGGCGCTGTTTTCCCATCCACTTTCTTGGGTATTTATGTGTCCTAGTAGAACCCTGGGAGTGTTAGCCAGCGCCACCACACACAGACCTTGGCGGCGGACGTGGGACGTCCTTTTTGCCGCAGGCGTCACGAGAACGTGATCTTTTTTGGGTGAAGGCAACTGGTCAATAAACCCACATATGCCACCTGAAGGCATCAATGTAGCCGGATTCGAGACCCTCGTTATGAATAAACGAGAAGAAAGGGGGTTAACCGAGGGTCCCGATTTTATTAGTCATATCATAAGAAGCCAACAAATATTGACACCAAGGACAACATAGGGGAAATTACTTGTGCTTAATAAATGAAAATAAATAAACGAAGAATTAATGGAAATTAAAGTGGATGAAGAAACAACTTGCCGCAGGTGGGAACCGAACCCACAGCCTTCGCATTTCGCGTCACGTTCTCGTGACGCCTGCGGCAAAAATGACGTCCCACGTCCGCCGCCAAGGTCTGTGTGTGGTGGCGCTGGCTAACACTCCCAGGGTTCTACTAGGACACATAAATACCCAAGGAAGTGGATGGGAAAACAGCGCCGTGGTAGCTCAATTGGTAGAGCATCGCACGCGAAATGCGAAGGCTGTGGGTTCGGTTCCCACCTGCGGCAAGTTGTTTTTTCATCCACTTTAATTTCCATTAATTCTTCGTTTATTTATTTTCATTTATTAAGCACAAGTAATTTCCCCTATGTTGTCCTTGGTGTCAATGTTTGTTGGCTGCTTATGATATGACTATATATATATATATATATATATATATATATATATATATATATATATATATATATATATATATATATATATTCAGGAGCACGCTAAAGTGCGATGAAGTACATTGTCTCTTTGTATGTATTGGAATAATTTTTTTGCGTTATAAATAAGCAAACAACATATTCTGGACTTATTGGTTATGTCCCGCTGGTACCTAGGCTGCTGACAATTGCCGTTATGCTGCTTCTGTTCCCTCCGGAAATGCGAGCAATCTGTATCCCTGAGAAGACGCATTCACAATGCTCGCCAAGGAAGGTGGTCACCAATTCATCATGTTTCCTGCATTATGCAGAGAAAGCGACACAACGGTCACGGCAGCTCCGGTATCGTCGCGACAGAACGAAGTACATCTCCTACATGACATTATCTTAGACCTGTCATTGTGGGACGATGTGTATGCGTGCCTCCAGCTAAGACAAAGTCGCTCTACACCACCATTTCTCTTGGGAGCGAGACGGCGGCTTTTGTCATTCATGAGGTGTCCGGAGCCTCATAGCCAGAGGAGCTACATCTCCGAAAAAAAAAAGAACGCTTCTGTCTCAATGCAAGGTCGTTCTTTGCAACGCTCTGTAGATTTCTGTCGTTATTCTCCCAAGCCTGGGTTCATAAAATATTGACCCGATACTTTATTTAACCATTGATTTATTTTGTATTTTAATTTCATTCTTGAGCAATATGAAAAAGAAATTGCTATTCGTGAGAACTGTGTTGATGCGCCATGTATGTCATCACATATTATACCGCAATTTCCTCCACGATCACTAAACTCATTGCAGAAAACATGCGCAGCTTTTAAGCCTGACAGTGGAGTATTATACGACATAATGCATCGCATTGGTTCGAGCCTTAAAAATCTACTTGTCGTAACTATAGAAGTTGTTCGGCAGACCTTACTGTAGCGCTGACATGTTGATATAGACAAAAAATATAAAGCGTAGAAAAAGAGAAAAGAAACCAGATTCGTTATTATGACAGTCAATAGATATACTAAGAACTGAAAACTCCTCAAGCTGGTGTTAATTCATAGCCAAAGACAGCAGAAACAGCGCGGCCTGAATGGCATCCCCGCTTGTCCTGCGTGATCCCTTCTCTGTAATCGTCGCTCACAATCCCTTTAATCGTGGATCGATATACTTCGTGGAAAAAGAAGCGACTTATACTACAATTTGAAGGCCTCGAACTTAGCCTCCGTTAAAAAGGTGTTCGCGAAAGAGTAGATGCAGAATTACCTGTGTGGCATTATGCCGAATCTTTTCTTTTTGAACAAAAAGAACGATGTTGTCATCTTTCTTTCTTATATGTAGACAGCTTAGGACCAGTTTTGTTAATCACGGTATCTGAAGTGATTCAGTGTGGCAGAACAAGGAATGTCACTGAAGCCAACGTTTCAGCGAGGGAACTTGTCTTTGTCAGGGCAGCAACTGCTCTCCTGCGCAGTCTTTTTTGTATATACGTAGTTCACTTTCCCTCACCCTCGATTGGGGCGGGGAGAATAAGTCAGTGTTGGAAGCGGAATTCAACTTGTTCAAAAAAGGGAGAAGACAAGGACGGGGAGGAGAAGAGGAAAATAAGGGTTGGGTGCGGTGAGCTACGAATACATAAGTGCGCTTTTAAGGAAAGCAGCTGCTAACTTCATAAAGACAAGTCCCTCCTTCGATACCTTGACATTGCGCGTTCTGCCACACTTAATCACTTCAGATACAGTGATTAGCAGCACAAATTAAAGTCCTTTTTTGTAAACCCCTCTCTTATATTGATATCTACAGTCATTATAGCACTTTAAGACGTCTTTCTCTTGAGTCATTTTGGGTTGAGGACATATCATAAGACGTATTCGTGTAACGCGTTTATTTTTACGTTTACGACGTTATGTGACTTGTGATATGCTTCTATATTTTCTTTGTGAGATGGGTTAGTCGGCGTCATCTCTTGGTGCTTACATCTCCTTATTTGTCTATGTCAATAAAAGTGCAAAAAGATATTTTTTTTCATGTACAGTGCAACAAAAAATTATAGATTTTTCAATATACTGGAGACACACGGAACAATGAGGAAACTGCTTCATTTCTCGATAAATTGCCGAATCGCCCAGATGTCGTGTTTCAATGCTTCTTGACGATTCAGGAAAAGGGCCACAAAACGTTTAATAAGTCATGGAGACAAAGAAGACTACGTAATCAAGAAAGCTTTTTCAAACGAATCGGAGCCCTTGCATATTCATCTAACTCGACGTCTAAACAGTGGTGCAATTACTATTGAGACAATGGCAGTAATTTATAGAAGCCAGACGGAGGGAACTACCCATCCTTAGCATAACTGATTTGCAGAACAATAAATCAGGTTCGACGGGAACTCTCCACAACTGCATTGTCGCCTGCCATTGCCTAATATAGTTGACGCTAGTTCTAGAGGAAATATCGCACATGATGATAGAACCTTGTGGGAACATCGGCGTGAGCATTATATGCGCGATGCTCATGCCGGTAAAAGAAGACACTATAGACCTTTGTTCACAATGTGGCCCCCTCCCTTGTGAGTAGGAGTATTTGTGGATTTGTGAGTAGGACTATTGCAAAAGTCATATAAACATTATAATAATTTCACGTAAGCTGCACATTCATTGCCTTCAAAGAGTACCAGATTTGAAAACCTTTCTAGGAAATCCCAGGCCCTAAATGACACTCTACTTCCTGGGAAAACACGGGGAAGGCGGGAGATTGAAATTCAAGACGGCGAGCAAAACGAGAACAAGGTGAGAGCAGGAGTCAACGTTTCGACAAGTGGACTTGTCTTCTTCAAGGCGACATATGCTTACACATAGTTTGCTCCTCGACTTCCTGCAGTAACTCGAACTTAACTTTATGTATCGAATGCAAATAAATGAAATCATCAAATCGGTCTCAGAAAAGCATTGCTGCATTTTGCATGTATTTACTTACGAAATTCGGACTTCTCGCCAAGCTGAAACACCATCTTAAAAACTGCGTAATTAGACAGACGTTACAAATATGCGCTTGTATCATCAACTAGGCAGTCCGCCGTCGCTAGAATACTAACCGGATGCCGGAAAAGCATGAAACTGTGTGTAGGCCGATATGATTTCATGGAAGCGCGTCAGACGGTCGGTATTTATTTATTTATTTATTTACTTACTTATGTTATTTGTATTTGAAGAGAGGTAATGACGATAAAGGTAGCACTGGCTACTCATATTCGCTAACATAGTAACTGTGCTCGAAACAATGGTCATAGCAAGAGTAACGATTAGAAAAATTGCAGTGACGTTTGTAGTGTTCACCTACACAAAACGTAAATGTTTACCATCTATAGGTGTTTTGCGGCAAAGGCAAAGTGCTGTTCAAAGGCTATTCAGTGCTACGTTTCAAGCGCCATGCACGTGTACGCGATACCAGGAAAAGCAAACAACTTAATAATATATGAAAAATCAATACTTTGTGTTGCAGCAAGGGGTTTCTATTAAGACGTAGTTTTCCAGTGGATACCAGCTAAGGGACAAAGAAATCACAGGCAACATCACTGCTGATGACATGGTGCCTGCGCCTAATCAAAATGATGTCTTGTCATTACCACCAGGAATGAATGAAATGCGTTGCCTTTTAAAATTTGAAATGAATTTTTCAGGAGACTTCCTTCGTCGATGATAAGAACAGCTCCCGGTTATATGACATAGAACCTTGCATTCATCGGGCGCTTGTGATGTTAGCGCGGAGAAAGTTTGGCCTACAGAGACAAGGGCGGAAACGTGTACGGAGCATTTGGAGCCATATCATTGCAAGTCAAGTTCCACTGAACCCCTCGAAGTTCACTGGTCGGTTTTTCAACCACACCAACTATGCGAGTCCAAGACTTCATTCCAACGCAGATACTGAAAAGCATAAAAAGGTAGTCGTGTCAATATTATCACGGAGGAGGCAAACAGACGACTTATTGAGGATACCCAGAAAGCTTAGCCAGACGTGAAAGTTTTGTTTTATTGAAATGTATAATAGTTGAGGTAGGCGCCTTTATGGTGGCACCTGCTACTTCTTGTCACTTAGCAAAGGAAACAAATACGCGCAAAATGAGATAATATTGTCACAAAATATGGCAATCAGTAGAACATCATATGTATTAAAACAATGCAGAACAACAGTTCGTGAATCGCAAAGTTTTGTGCTTGAGTTCAGTACATATACGCATGTATCAAGTCAAATATTTTCAATTGCCAAACACAGACCACGAGAAATTACACCTAGAGCAAAACAAAAACACGATCACCAGACAGTTCCTCTAGCCTTCTACTCTGCTCTGAAGGAACGGAAAGAGGAAGAAACGAGTTGTATGAGGAGAGATGGTGAGGATAGGCAGTAGGATACGATTATATATTAGGTAGCTCAAAGCACGCTATAATGTGCATCAAAATGCAACACAAAATCAGACGTATATTAGACGCGTGCGAACTGCCTTTTCACTTGCATCATTGCTTGAGGAGAGAGAGAGAGAGAGAGAATGAAGAGGAAAGGCAGGGAGGTTAACCAGATATGAGTCTTCGGTTTGCTACCCTACACTGAGGATGGGGGGGAGGGGTTAGAAAGATGACAGAGAGGAAAACGTTAAAAAAAATAAAGGTAAAAAAACACGCACATATGGAGGCACACACACAAAAGGCGTTCCAGTTAAAGTCGTTCACACAGGCCGGTAGATCGCAAAAAGCGCAATAGCGCTTTCACGGCCTTCTTCTGTGACGGTAGGTCCTTTCGATGTTGCAGAATTCTTTTTTCGGATAGCGCTTGGTCTTCCAGTTCGTCAAGTTCGTGGCGAAGGCATGCCCTCTGTGTACTGTACTGCGGGCAGGCACACAAAATATGGCCAATTAATTCTTCATGGCCGCAGTGGTCACAGGTTGGGCTGTCGGTCATCCCTATGCGGAATGCATAGGCTTTAGTAAAGGCAACGCCCAACCAAAGTCGATATAAAAGCGTGGCGTCTCGACGGCGAAGCTGTGATGGCGCTCGAAGACTTAGTGTTGGATCAAGTGAGTACAGTCGCGTGTTTCTTAAATGTGGTTCATTCCATTGCGACATGGTGCACTGCCGAGCAAGTAGGCGGAGCTTCCGTGCTGCGTCAGTTCTAGAATGAGGAACTGGGACGTGGCGCTCCTCAGTATGGGCTGAGCGGGCAGCGTGATCCGCCCGTTCATTGCCGATAATCCCGCAGTGACTTGGAAGCCACTGAAAGGTTATCTCATGGCCTGCATCACTTATATGTTGCAATGTCTCTGTAATATGGAATATTAGTTGTTCGTGTGGTCCGCGTCGTAAAGGTGACAGTAGAGACTGCAGTGCCGCCTTCGAATCGCAGAATATTGTCCACTTATGTGGTGGTTCATCACCAATGTGATGAAGGGCAGTAAAGAGCGCTGCGAGCTCTGCTGCCGTCGATGTTGTCGCGTGGGTCGTCTTAAATTTTATTGTTGTAGCTTTCGCTGGTATGACGACTGCCGCCGCGGAGCTACTTGGAAGGACAGATCCATCAGTGTAAATATGCGTAGAATCACGGTAGTTCTCGTACAAATGTAGTAGCGTGAGCTGTCTAAGGGCTGGCGATGATAGATCAGCTTTTTTCGAGATACCAGGTATTGTGAGGTTGATTTTTGGTCTAGCGAGGCACCATGGAGGAATCGAAGGTCTCGCAGCCGGGGTGAAACAAGCTGGCAATGATTCATCATATGCGGTTATCGTCCGGCTGAAAGATGTGTGTGGTCTGTCCGCTGTTAGGGAGGCCAAGTGGTGACGAGGAGTCCTGGTCAGATGCCTTATATGGGTCCTGAGTACTTCAATTTCAATGTGGGTCCTGACAAGGTGATCTCCAGCGATTGCTATATTAGCCACTGTTGAGGCACTCTGAGGCAGGCCTAGACAGATCCTGAGCACCTGACCCTGAAGACTTTGTATTGTGCGTAGATTTGTTTTACCTGTGTTGTTTATTGCTGGCAAGCTGTATCGCAGAAATCCTAGGAAAAGCACCCTGTACAGTTGCAACATCGCACTCGGCGACATTCCCCAGGTCTTGCCAGCGAAAAACTTGAGGAGGTGACAGATGCCTGTCAACCGTTTTTTCACGTATGAGACGTGTGGGCTCCATGACAAGTCCCTGTCGATTATGACACCTAGGAACTTGTACGATCGGACCCGTCGTATTATTTGGCCATTTATTATTACATTGTAGTGCGCCATGGGTTTGCGCGTAAATGGCACGAGCGCGCATTTCTCTGAGGAAATTTCCAGGCCTCGATTACGGAGGTAGAGAACACTTTGTGTGGCGGCTCTCTGAATTCTCGCTCGCAACTGTAGGCGTGTTACGGCAGACGTCCATATGCAGATGTCATCCGCGTACATTGATAGCCTGACTGTAGTTGGCACGTGCTCAAGGAGAGCAATTAGTGTTAGATTAAATAACACAGGGCTAAGTACACCGTTCTGGGGGACGCCGCGGTAGCTATAATGTAGGCAAGTATGGCCTTCTTCGGTGCTTACAAAAAAGGATTGCATGGATAAATAGCTCCGTATCCATTTAAACATCCGACCACCCACTCCAACCTCTGCGAGAGCAGAGAGGATGGCTTCATGCGTAACGTTGTCATACGCCCCTTTAACGTCGAGGAATAAAGACGCGCAGAGACGTTTACGGCATTTCTCATGTTGAATGTAGGTGACCACGTCGACGACGTTATCGATCGATGATCGACCGCGTCGGAAGCCCGCCATGGCATCTGGGTAGGCGTTGTGGTACTCCAAGTACACTCCAGGCGTCCTAGGACCATCCTCTCCATTACTTTGCCCACACAGCTCGCCAACGCGATCGGGCGATATGATGAGAGTTCCAACGGCGACTTGCCAGGCTTCAGCAGTGGATTTTATCGTTGTGGTTATATAAGCAACGCGAGTTATTTCTAATAAATACTTCAACTATAACCACGGTACTCATTCATTTCTTCCCTCGACACCAATGGTATAGGGCTGATTATCATCAACGATAATTATCTTACGCTGGTCACTTGCCCACGGCTCTCCAGATAAAAATGCAAAAAGGAGCTATTCCTTCACACCACACGAACGAGCAATTATGCTTGCTAAGCTCCATACAGAAAAGTAACCAGGTTGCTTTACAACATCGGTCTCCGGCGATGCTAGCACTTGCCCCGAAGGAAGGTCGCACTCTGTTTCGACATGAAGTTGAAGTTGAAGTTTATTTATATCGCCAAAAAATGGCAAGAAGACACTAACCAACGGCCCCCGGCATCCACACTCGCGAAGTTTACCGCAACTTCGTCTGCAGTCGTGCCGTAGCCATTTTGGGGAAAAAGCGGAACGGAGCGTTTCCAAGGTTGTCGTTGGAATAGCGTTCTGGAGATGGCCATGGTCCCCCAGACGCTCATATCGCCATGAGTGGAGCGAGCTCGTGCCTACTTTGCGGGACAACGCGCCTACTGCGGCCAGTAAATCTTAATGTGCGCCGCACGCCAGAACTGCCTCGGCGTGCGCTGAGCGCTTTCGTGCAGTATCATTGCTGGCAACGTCAAGACGAGCGCCGCGACGTACCCGTAGGGAACGCTGATCCGAGTTTTGTGGGAAAGGCGGGAGGTGCTTATACGAGAGACGACGATGAGCATACACCGAGAATAATTACCCTGGCTGCTAGGTACAGCATTCGGGGCGGCGAACGGGCTGTTCTTCTAGACTCGTGGTTTGCTTGCCACTATTGAGAAAGCGAGTGAATATCAAGGCGGCTCCGTCAGTTTACGGTAAGTTTAGGCAAGGCGCACATTCTAGCATAGTTTTCGCGGCTACTGATAAATGAAGGCAGCACTCACACCTTAATGGCAGAAGAAATGTTGTTGTTTGAGTCAGATTCGGAAACACATAGACTGTAAATCACAACACAAGGAATGACGAAGCAATAAGGTAGCACTCAAGGAAGAAATATTCATTGTATAAATTATTTACATATTCGGATATGCTGTTTATAGTTAGGTGGCATCCATGCATACCAGTATTTCGGTTTCATATACCTAATTACACCCATTTTAAGTGATAAACGTAGCCCGTAGCGAGACGCTACTAATATTGCACGTCTCGAGATTTGTTTCATTACCTGCGAACACCTTCGCGTTGCAAAGAAGAAAGGCCTATTTGAGTTAAGTCATTTTCTGCTACGGTTTCCCAAACGTTCAGAATTTCACTTTGTCGAAAAGTACAAATACAAAAAAAAATATCAGTGCCCTTCCACTCTGTGAAGAAGGGTGATCAGAGAAGCTATGCATCTGGGCCCCTTAATGGCCAACTGCACCTCCGCGGCGGGCCGGTCCGGTATTGCACTATCTTCGGGATCAGCCCATGTATGGGGAGTGCATAACGCCTGCTTCACCTCCGCCGCGGGTCGGGCCGGTATTGCGCTCTCTCCGAGATCGGCCCAGGTATGGCGAGTTTTTTGCTTACAACGACATGAAAATTTCCTTCGACGGTAGAGGTATGCAGCTTTGCTGCAAAAAAGGAAACAGAAAGCACTTGTGAAACACGAAGGTAATGAGTTTCCGTCAGTTATTAAGAGTTCGCACATTCGGTAATAAGAAGGGAGAATGATGCCCTAGTTGATTTGCGCTGTTTACGGCGCCTAAGTAAAAAGAGGACAGCATGACAGAGGTACGTATCTTCACTATATTTGTTTATTCTAGTATAATTTCACGTATGCTTATGGTTCAGGCGCAGAATATAAGAACGACACGCTAAATTATAATTAGACAAAACTCTAGACAGAAAATAAAGCTAGTCGTGATGAATAAGTTGGCAAAGCTACACAAGATACATGTTCAAGCAAAACCTGAGCTGGATTTTCGCGCTTGTCAGCGCAAAGCAGTTACCTTATTCCACCTTGAAAGAAAAGCTGCCTCCTTTGCTGAAAAATGAACACGCAAATCTTACTGAGCAACTTAATGCTACAGCAGCGAAGACGGCTGATGTTAGAAGAAATAAAAAAAAAGCTCATATTGCGTTTACAACATGGCGTAGTTCATCAGAAGCATCTCAGCATGAGCCTTTATCTATGACAAGTTATGCAGGTAAGCTCGCAAGCACAATATTATCCACATTAGATGAGAGGTGGCAGGAATAGAATTGTTTTCACGTTTTAATTATTGCGTAGCTTATTCTTTACTGATAAAAGTTGACCTGCAGTAAATTTACACCAGACATTCGCGTGCAATAACACGGAAGCCTCGTCTTCGAGGGCGTTTGAGATGCTTCAAAGAAACAAAAAGCGCAAACAACAAATTGTGTCCCACTCCGCCTTTTCTATCGGGAGTAATGCGATACCACGTTGGATGAATCAGCACGTCAGAAATATCCCTAAGAAATTGTATACTTGATCTGATACGCGGCAAGTCGAAATTGTGCGCAAGCGGGTACCTTATCTTTGTTTCTCCCTTCCGCTTATGGCCCTGGCATGTTTGACACAAAGGCTTTGCTTCACGCTGCATATGCGGCTGGACGGGCTGAAAAGAAGGCTTTCCATGTTTATCCTCTCTGATGACCTTTACAAATATATTGATGTCATCAGTGATCTTACCTTGGTTTAAAAAAAAAATATGACATACCTAATCTTGCATAGTCACAGAAACACACACACACAAATAAAAATGTGTTTTTTAAAAGATGTTTCCGCCTGTAGCCCAGTGACTACGGCGCTGCGCCGCTGAGCTCGAGGTCGCGGATTTCACCATAGCCACGGCAGCCGCTTTTTCTATAAGTGCGAAAGGCTCGTGTAGATGTAGGTGCACGTCGAAGAAGCCCAGGTGGTCAAAATCGATGTGTTGCGCGGAAACAGAAAGACAAAGTCCTTCTCAAGCTGCCGTTTGAATTCTGTCTCAGTAACGGCGGCCACTAGGTGGTGGTACCATTAGTGCAGCATATCATCATTATTGTAGGCCGTCAGCCTAGCGCAAATGCGTTATTGAACTAGTTGCATTTCCGGAACTAAAATGTGTCAGAAAATTTTTTGAATAACGACTTACCCACAACCTGCAGATGTGATAGCATCGGAGTGTAGTTCGAATATACGAGAAAACATAATTTCGTTAGGCGAAAACTCTTACAAAAATCCCTTTTCCAGCTGCCCTTTTTGGGTGAGCACGCCATGAAAACCCCGACGAACTAGAGGCTAACAGCTCTGCTGTAATACAACAGATAGATTAACCCCCATAAGCATGCTGAATGTGTGTTTGAAAATCTACATCGGTTGTTCTACAACCGATGTAGATTACACCCTGCAAGCATACCATAAGCAGGGTGTTTTAACTGCAGTGTATGCACTAGATATACATGGAATTCACATGCACGTTATAACATTGGTGTTCTTACATCAGTTCGCGTGTTCTTTTATGTGCAAATTTGTCTCTGTAGCTGCAAGGGATTTAAGGAGAGGTTTTAAGCATGAATGTATTTTCTGCGAAGCAAGGTTCGATGTGTTATAGGATTTTTAAACAAACGCAGCAATTTGGTAGGAAAGGTTTTTGTTTTAGCTATAACTTGTTTGTATGATAAATTACATTAATATAACTCGATGTTCTTTTCTGCATGTAAGCAGATTGATTACTTCAGGGTTTTTTTTATGCACATATGAAGTTTCCAGACTGTCTTACTAATCCGATGTAACAAGCAATTATTAATGGCAATTATACGCATCTATGATGAGTTTTGGGGTACTTACGAGCAAGTGTACTATTATAAACTGTTCTGTTGGGTTTAGTCAGTGTGGAAGTTGGCGCAAAATACGATAGAGTGTATAAGCGCGACTGAATGAAGACGTAGATACAGATACACAGAGAGCGTCGTTTCTAGAAGCGCTGTGTCTGTGAATCTGCTTCTTTCTACGTCCTCGTATGGATTCAAACCAACCGGCCCGCCAACATGTTTTAACCGGAAAATACGAGGCAAGTTTGGGCACAAGTTAAATATACAGGTACCAGCATCAAAAGTGTTACGACGTTTCTGCTGTAGCGCAGAATGGATTCAGTGTCTGCCGCCCACTTCAAGTTCCCCGGTTAAACTACATCTGCGACCTATCTACAGATGAATTATTTGCCTCCGATCGGATTCAGTACACGTCATAATGCCAAATGAAACAAGTGCGACACGCTCAGGAAATTTTTCTTAATGCTTCAGCATTACGAGTGCCAAAGTGGAAAAAAGTGTATGCCTGAGAAGTGTGGGAAGTCAGTTACGTTGTAGATGTATATATAGTACCGCTGGCGGTGGCCTGCTGCGGACCAGCGTCAGTTGCACTTCGTTCCCAGAAGCGGCCAAAGGTGTGTTGAGTCAGTTCCTCAACAACACTTTGCCATGTCATGGCAAAATCATGGATCCGGGACCTCAAAGAGGTGTAACGTAATGATAACCATTCCTCTCGCATTTACCATTAAATCGCCACTGAAATTTATTTCGGCAATAGTTCGACCAAACGTACTTCATTTCAGGATGTGAATTGTAACACCCATTTCCGCCGGTATTTAGAGCCCCTCTATACTCATGCTATTCTGGGACAGATCAAAACACACGTGAAGGTTGTGAAATCTACCGTGTGAATGACTGGCTAGGTTGCTTTCTTTCAATGTCGACGAAATGAACTTGACACTCGATGTGCTAGTCGTCTCTTACGATATGGTATTTATTTTACACGCCTCTTCTGGCTACGGTTGCTTACGAATTAGTTTATCCCACAGGATACACGCGCTTATAGATGTCGTAATCGTTTTCTAAATAGGATTTTGCAAGAAACATATCAACGAGCAAAAAAAAAAAAAACAGCTTACAAGCTGTGAAAAAATAAACCGAAGTAATCAAGTAACGAAAAAAGAGCGCAGCGAAGCCAAGAAAGATAAGGACAGCATCTCACACCTCCGTTAATCGGGCTGTCCCATTCAAGGGTATAGGACATTGCAAAATCACCTTTCATTTGGAACAGTTGCGGCTTAGGAATAAGGGCACAATGGCGAAATACACTCGATCAATGAATGTTTTCAAGGAGTTCCATGCTGTTCAAAATACACCAAATATTCTGGAAGGAGAGATAGGACTGAGGGGCAGATCGAGTACTGAAAATATATTGTGCAACAAGGTTCGCGCCTCTATGGCTGCTTCAGACTAACACCATTCAGCACCGCACACTATATCACGCCGTGTAACCCACACAATACCCGCAGCAATGCCAAGACTGCAATGCTCCGGCCACGCTCTACCATGCCGCTTGGATGTGCCACCTCACGAGCGCCAAACCTTCAGAACCACACCCCACCACACAAGAGCGGGACACCTCGCTGTCTAGAGTCAACTCCCTGGACCAGCTCGATCTGGTCGCGAGAACGCGCTGGGCAGCCGCTGCTCATGGAGTCATGGACTGAGGACTCCACTCACGCCCAGAGCCCGTCGAAGGAGCTTGCGGTTTCCCTTCATTTTAATAAATGTGTGTTCTCCCTCTGTCATGTTTACTGTTACCTGTTCAGTATGAACCAACTAGTCAGTAACAAAGTACTTCGGCAGCATCTTTTGAAGCCTTCTTTTTGTTTCTTTACCCGAACATAGCCCCAAAATTTCGGCTTCAGACTGGCAGCACCGCCGCTTCATTTTTGTTCACCGGGAGTTCTCCATGATGAAGCGGCCATAGACAACAACAGAAACGTTTTGCACAGTAGCGCTATCTGCCACGGGCCTCTTCAAGTGCGTGGCTCAAATTGTGTTGAAGATATGTGAACTTCACCATACCTTCAACCGTCCCATTCACGTGCGCACGCTGTAGCCCGAGCTCATGCCTCCCGGGCGCCACAAGAGAGGGATACGGCCGCCTCCATGGAGCCCGTACCTTTACAATACAACGCCATACTACAACACCACAGATTGAACAGACGACAATACCCGCCTCCACACAAGACCCTCTCACGTGAAGACGCCGTAACATGGCGACAACTACAAACCAACACATACCCCCATCTAAGCAGACTACACGCAATACACCCTACACTATATTCATACAAATGTCCCCTTTGTAATGATTACGCCTCCCTATATCACACCACATGGGCGTGCCCCAACGTGCAGGCGGCCCCTCAAATACCCAACCCCACACCCGAGCAGTGGGAGGCCGTGCTGACTAGTTCGGACCCTCGTAACCAGCAGCAACTGGTGCGGCGGGCCCGGGAGACAGCAAGAGCCGCAGGAGCCCTGGACTAAGGGCGCCTCCCGCACAAGCAGAAAGACACCTGCTTGTCCTTTCTTTTTAATAAATGTTTCTCCTCCTCCTCCTCCTCCCATTCACGTCGCCTCTACCCGATAAAGCATCCGGGCAGTACGTGTTGATGCTGAGTACGCGCGCGCTTAAATATTCCCTATACGAGTGCAGGAAACATTTGCAGAAAAGCAAGCGGAAACAAGTCATTCACTCAAGTGAATACGCAGCACATAGATTCGAACAGGAGTTGTACGCAGCCATTACAACCTCCATGCTACGCAAGCAGACGGGCCGTCTAGTGCTCGCTTAGTTTATGCGTAGAATCAAACCACATTATTAGTTTAAAACAGCACATCTGACTAGGCAAAAAAAGGAAGAAATATATCGAAATTTATTAACATCATTATCAGCTGTTGGTGGTTACATTTCTTGAAGTGCATGATATATGGGATATTTCTATGAAGAAATATATGAATGTCTCGCTCGTTGCTCTGACTGTAAAAGAAATAAGATAGACTTTCTCGCTCTCTTTTGGGTTTTTAAATAGTCATACGCCTGTTGTCGCAGCTGAGTGTTCTTGGCATTTGTTTGAAGTTGCGACTGCCTTGTCGCTGCAATATAGACTTCGTTGTAATGAGTATCATTTCCAAGCCTCATTCTGGCCTTCCCTCTGCGCTTAATGTAACTTGCAAGTATTATTTTCCTTAGAGCAACACTTCTCATCAGAGTGAGAGAAAAAAAAGAAAAGACAAGGAGGCTAACCAGGTTGCAGCGTCTCTGCTACCCTAAACTAGGGGAAGGGGCAGCGGGAAAAGAATAAGAAAAGAAAGGAAACAGGAGACTGATAGCAAAGGATGCGCGTTCACACAACAGCAATCGGTTGTCTCGTGTCGAAGTTCTTAACCACTATGGCCTGGCTTAACGGTAGCTCAGCAAACACTAGAAGGGTCTGTTCTCGACATGTAAGCCGGCAATAAATTTAATAATACAGCTGACTCGTACATTTCTCCAGCATTGTGTAATACCCCAAAAAGAGGCATTATATGAAAATGCGTGATGATGATGATGATGATGATGATGATGATGATGATGATGATGATGATGATGAGAAGGAGGAGGAGGAGGAGGATTAAGCTCCCCTCCAAATAAACAAGCAGGACAGATTTTCCACTCTTTACCAAGCACGAGAACAATTCCCAGAAATTGAAGGGGCGGGCAAGCTTCGCATAGTTTAGTATCGGTAGGTGCACGACGGTATTGGTGCACCTTGCATGTTAAGTTGTTGCTTTTCGCAGACAATAAAAAATCCCATTTGGCCCACACGATAATCGCATCTGGTCACAAAGGTTTGTGTAGAAACATATAGGCCTGTATATAGAATGCCATGTGATGATATGGCTTTACGCGTATAGGGAGCATATGTTTCATGTGTATTTTTACTGGAGCAGTGCAAAACGAAGTTCTATAGAGACAGAAGCCTTTCAGCAAATTTTATTAAGTACACACATTAAGGTGAAAGCCGGGTGGAGATAACCGGCCCGTAGTTAAAAAAAAAAGAATAAAAGTAAACAGAGAAACACGTCTTGTTTATTGGGAAAAATGAGTTGACTTTTGATTTAGCTCATCTAGGCCGAAGTTCTGCTTAAATTTATTAAGCAATAATATTATTTTTAAACCCGCAAATATACATAAATGCTACAATGGAGAAAAAGAAGCGGGCTCGCAATTGTCTTCTGAACGGAACACTGGACCCATTCGCTTGAAAATGAGAAAGAAAAATAGAGAAGACAAGAGGAAGTAGATCAAGAAAGGTAGACCAATTCAAAACTTCAGCGCGAAAGCTGATTGCAGGCAGGCACAATAATTGTGGCGCACATATGTTTGGTGCACTACTTGCCTGATAAAAAGTACAAGTATCGACCAGGTATTGCTCTCTAGTTTTGAATCGCCTTGCAAAATAGGTGTCTTCTTTCTACTTGAGTATTTGGCTTCAAGCGTTCTACTTCACCTTGAACAAGAATTATTCGCAATTATTCTTTCATGTAAGCCCCAATTATGGTTTAACAATGCCGCGGTAATCTTCTCCAAATCAGACTTCGTCCAGCTTCTTATTATGGCCTAGCCACTATGCCAACTTATCATAAAAAGAGCAGCACTGCTGCTTTAGCTCTCAAAGCCCTTGAGATAACAAGAACTATAACGAGACTCGAATGAACTGCAAGCGTACCTCCATGCTCGTACCATGCTGATCGAAAGGATGAACCACAGCACGTTTCCTCCGTAAATATCCAGTCAGGTGCGCCAACGACCGCACGAATACATTTCGTTGATAAGAACCGCGACGTGCTATGCACTGCCCCTGTTAGTTCCTCCTAATGGGAGCCATTAGGAAAACAACAGGCCTCTAGCATTTTCCTCTGGTGAACCGCTTGCCATTCTTCTGCCTTCGGAAGTTCTGCAAGGATGCGATAACGAAACAAGACTTCGCCTATTGTTCCTCTTCCCGCGTCTTGTTGCGGTGAGGACAACGAGAAAGCGGAATATCACTGAATGGTAACGACGAGAAGAAAAACAAGGTTGAGAGGCACTATGTACAAAGGAAAAGCAAGATTTTTTGCCTACTTGTATATTTTTTTCTCGCGTGTGGTTATAAATTATCCCTTAATATGGTCCGTAGAAAAGGTAAAGGGTTGCATTGAAACTGTGCAGCGCACCTTATGAAAATAAAAACTTTGTTAATGCTGGAGCAGTGCAGCACTGGTGCTTAGAAACTTACAAAGAAAGAAATGCCTAAAAATATTAGGGATAATTGCTTGTAAGATGGATATTGCAAGGATACGAATGAGTCTGTTAAAGCAATCGCCTATGGCAGTCAAATTGGCCAACAGCAAAATCTTATTTCAAGAGTTAGAAGGCCTCATTTAAGCAACGTTACCGAAAATCGTACTTTATGCAATCTCTCGCAGCGCCATGAGTCTGGTCACTGCTGCGCGATTGCCAGGACCATTTAGTGAAACCTTCTTACGGAATCTACAATTTAGACACACTGTCCACCTGTCATAAATAAGGATGTGCACTAATATTGTCATGAACCAAAAAGAAATCATGACAAATTTTCTCATTCACTCCTACTCGAGGATCACGACCCGTTTTTTATTATATCAACGTGCCAATGTAATTCGCCTAACCAGCTGGAGGCAGAAAACTGACATTAAAGCCAGACAACTTGCACCAATGCTTTCTGATGCTCGGTACAAGCTATCGCGTGCCTTTCAAAAACAAAGTGCGACGTTTATTTGGCACCGAAACCTCTTTGTGGCACTTTTGTCGGGCTATAAATGCCCATTTCGATGTTGAGGCCTTCATTAGATTTTCCAAAACTAAAAAGGACTCTTTCCGTGCTTTGCCCTAGCCTCATTTTGTTTACAACGTTATCACCCGCTGGATAACTGGCCTGTAGGCAGCCGATTCTTACCATAAACACTTTACCGGTTTAAAGGCTGTAACTAATACCTTTGGCACCGACTAGAGCATTGCTGTGAGAATGGTTCAAGGTGCTCAGCACAGGCACACACTTGGAGGTGACTTAACACAGTCGTGCGCTCACTTCCCGTTTTTAGCATACATCATCGAGAAACTTATTGAATGCTCGGGCGCAAGCCTGATCCGGAATGTAGGACTCATTTTGGATATTTACGAAAGGGTCACCACCATCCCCAACGGTTGCTGACACAGTCAGTTCGAAACTTCAGTCTCTCTCGGACCAAAATCACAGGTTTCGGTAAGCGACAGAACTGTCAAAGGTTTTGGCCGGCGAACAGTCTGCAATACCAGAGGTCACTGGATCATCGAAAATTCCGAAGTATCTGCTGCTAGCTTCTGCAGATTTTGAGTACCCCTTTTCTGCATACAAACTAATATTAGTAAAAACAGGAGCAACACGAAAGTCGCAAATCATAAGAAAGTGCTTGTTTGTCACTACTTTCACGTTTTTTTTTTTTTGTGGTCTCTATTCACACTAGATTGGTGACATATATCATAACCGACGCCATGTACTTGCCTTATTACGTATTATCCAGAAACTTAAATTAATTGCAGGAATCAGGAGCTTAGCGTGCTGTGTTTATTAGAAAACCATAATTTATCCTCAGGTGCACAGGGGAAGTTCTTATTAATGGGGCCTCTACAAGAGCCTAAAGGACAGTTATTGGTGCCTATACATGCCATAAATTCTCGCTTTGGTGCCTGTTATAGGATTCTAAATCAGAGTTCTTCCGTGCCCCAACATCCCGTCTGTAGTGATGACGTATGCTGTATTGGGTGAATAAATGCGAAACGAACCTACACGACAATATTAGGTAGCAACATTTATCAGCGAAATGCACAAGTTATTTCGCTGTAGCTATAAAATGACTGCCACTGCAGTCGTAAAGCTGAGCGTCTCCTGTTTAACGTTACATGCTTGTAGATATTCAGTCAGCGAATAAAGTTAGGCTACTCGAAACTTCACCTGAACTTGAGATAAAACATACAGAATCACGCAATGCAAAACGAGAATGTCTTGTGGCTCTCCATATTAGAGCGATTCCACTTCTCTGTCAGCACATTTTTTTTTAGAAAGCGCCGTTTTCTGTTTGCTCTCAAGCTACAAAGAAAAAACACACACACACACACACATTTGAAAGCGGAATATCACGAAGCCGTTTCTGCAAGTTCTCTAGGATATACTAAGTAGTGAATGCTTTTCTGCTAAATATGAGCTGCATTCCGGGAAAAAAAAACTGCCAATACTGGACAAGCTTTTCTGTTTACGCTGAGCAAACAAAAGAAGAGACAACAACGCCGCACTTTTTAAACTTCTAGCCGCAGCTAAAAAGCGACAAAATATTTTGAGAGAGATTAGTGCCAGTTCTAATTTAGAGAGACGTCTCACCTGTCGTTCGGTAGTAGTTCGGTGAGCCAATTAGTCTTTTTCTTGTGCTACTAGGCGCACTGACGTTTTAGTAGTAGGTAATAGGAGTAGACAGAAAGTGCTGAAAAGTTAGGAGCTTGGAAAAGTATATTGAACGCGATACTCCCAAAGGGTTCTGCCCTCTGCACACTAATTAGAGCTTGTTGATTGAGGCAATTAACGCCCATAAGAATAAGACATTGAATAGCCCACAGTTCTGGCGCTAATTAAGGTTGTTTCTTATGCTGGAATAAAAAAAAACACAAAAAAGCGTAACTTGGATGAAGCTGCACAGTGGTGTATAGAACGGGGACAGTCCAGAAAACTGAAACACGCGTGCTTTATATTTTGAGTATCTCGTAGTGCCTACAGGAAACAAGGAGGAATAGGGTTGTTTGTTTCACGTCAATCAATTGAAACTCAAACTACGGACAACTCAGGCACGCCAGTCCTTCTTTCTTGGTTCTTTCCTCCCGCTCCTGTATTGTTTGTCTCCCTGTTTTTCACTCATTGATGGGGACATTGAGAGGCTCTTATTACGACACTGGGAGGCAAGTATTTAGTTTGACTTTCCATCAAGCAATTTTTTATCTTTCCAAGCAGTGTCTGAAGAACTCTGAAAAGTTTAGGATAGAGTTCTTTATTTGGTTTTCACATGTGCATGGGGACGTCTTCATACTGCACCAGGTCGTCATAGTTAGACCTTTCTTAAATTGATTTGACCGAGTTCAATTATTATAGCTCGGGAAATACCTAGGTAACAACTTTCGGAACATTCTACTTCTCTTTATCGCCAATAACGTGAGTTGCATATATCTAATACAGAGTGAACAACGAGTGCTACACGAACAATTCAACAAAAACTTCATAACAGCTTGCCCATCGCAAGTAGCTAAGTAAAATTTGCATTTCGTTATGACTTCAAGTGCTCCATCTTGAGCAGGCATGCGCCTCCCCTGGATAGTTCTCCTGTCGAAATACACGGTATCATGGTAACCACCATGCACACAAGTTAGACCCGTTTTTACCAGTTTGCTGCAGTAATTTAAATTGCCATCGGAAGCTGTGCCTATAATACCTTCTGTAACCATATTACTGAAAAGTGCGAATAATATACCTTTAACATTAGCGGAGAAACGACAATGGCACTAGGACGCGCCCCCATCAGCCTAATATCGGCAGTCTCGCAAGGTTCGGACGCATTTTTACGTTGCTAAACCTTTGCTATTTTCCTGTTTTGCTCAGACTTCTATTTTCAAGTAACGGCTTTGTTATGGTTTTAACTTGAACCGAAAATGCTAGGAAATGAGTTGGTGTTGTAGCCCGAAGAAGCAGTGTTTGCAATAACGATGCAAATATTTGCAAAGCGTGACTCATGTTCAATAAACGACGTCGGTCAATAGAGAAGTACGTGACCGGTGAAATGAAAGGATTCCGCTCGCTTGATTTTATTAGTTTTTTATCATTCATCGTTTTTTGCCAGCCAATCACGGTACGAGATAATGTGGGTGGAGCATCACTTGGAACTCAAACCAAAGAGTAAAAGGGCATTGCAATTTAAAAAAGAAATATCGCTACATTTTACCGGCCGCATTGCAGTCTGCCTTGACACAGCTTTCGTGATATCAGCGAACCAGTAATTTTATCACTTACATTTCGTAAAAAGCACCAACACACCGCGCTTAAGCCAGCAATCAGGTCGCAAAAATATGCGTAATGCCCCATATTGAATTGCGTGAATGCGAGTCATGGCTTGGCCGGCAGAGTGGGAAGTTCACCGCGAGTGACGAGAGGTCATTGGTGAGCGACTTGCGCTGTTTATTTTGCCTTCAGTGATAATAGTAATCGCCACTTATAGAGTGCAGCCCCCGCTCCTTTGCCTCCTAAACATACTCTTCAGTAAACTTGCGTCGTATAGAGTCGATAGCACATGTCTGTGTGAACGTAACCCATTCGAGCGCGAAGCAATTTATTATACGGGCGTTCATCGACATCACGCCCCTTCGCTAAGGCCGTCATTACGGAGGCACTTTGCGCGATTGAAACGGGCCTCTCTGACGTTTTTGTTCTTTCCTGTAATGTTCTTTTATCTAACTTTCTAATTGTTTTGCTCTGTGGCACACCCATTTATTAATTACTGAGACACCCCTAATTGTATCCCGCTTCGAATCTGGCATTTTGGACAAAACCCGCCCAAAGGGAGGTCTTCAACTTAGACGAAATTGCGTCTGCGAAGTGTTTTGTTCTCTTGTTACGTTTTTCAGTGCGTTTTAATAACGCTACAGAAAATGTGATATTGCGGAGCTGTGCAATATGACGGAGAATATGAGTCACGTAGCGCTAAAGCAGTGCAGTTAAAGTGCCTGCTCAGTACAGAAATTATGAACCCTCTATTGCTCGTAGTGGTCGTTCCGGCTGAAATTCGCAATGTTGTCAAGGTGTTCTCTTCGCTCTATCTGTCTATATGGGCAGTGTGGAGAGAGGGGGAACTGATTCATGGGAGCTAGAGCAGTCATAAAAATATTGACGCACAGTCGCGAATGGTCAGGCATTTATATAGAGCAAAATTTACTAAATCAATATCTTGAAATTGTAGCTTGCGGAAACACGTGCAACTGCCTCACTAGGAGACATGTTATCTCTAAATGGGAGTCCTAAAAATTATCCTGTTGGAAGTCGGCTTTACCCTGTTTATTTATTTATTTATTGCGTGCAATATTCCGTCCATAAACACTAATACAGTGTGGAGCCAAACCCGGATCTCAATAAAAATACTACCTAATCCATAATCTTGGACAGAACTGAAACCGACCCCTAACCAATATTGTAATGTGCTTAAACGATATTAGAATTTAAACCGTTTATGTCACAGTAGTGACCAAACTTGCAAAATGCGGTTCAAGCACACGGGATGGTGTGATTTGCGTAGCCGATGCCGCCTAGGTCCATGACTTGTCTTATCGCAGAGAAGTGCTAAAGACGCAGAAGTAGAAAAGGCCCACAAACAACGCGAGGTGCGTCTAGTCGTATTTGTACAAGTTTTCTTTCGTCGTTGTCTTTACTGTCGTTGTTTTAATGGGCGAGAAATGGGTTCTAAAGAGGAGGTACGAAATTCATTATGCGAAGTGCAGCTGAGCAGCAGTGGCGAGTTCTCGTACAATATAGGTTTGGGCTATTTTTCTGTAGTGGCTTTTTAGTTGCGGTCCAATTATGCAAACTAACTTGAACCGTTATTCTTTCATTCTTAAACCTGAAGTGGGGCCATTTCCGGTGAACCGAAACGAAAACCGGAACGAGAAATTTTCGGTTCGGCACGCTGGTTTGTTTAAGAAAAGCATAAGCAACACAATAAAATATCGGGTAAGCTGTATCAGGAACGTAGTCGCAGTGGCGTACTTGAAACGTCGTATACGTGCTGCGGAGAGTGTAGGGACACGAGGGGAACAGAAATGGGGAAAGTAAAGGAAAGTAAGTAAACACAAGTTAGGTTTATTTGCATATTACGTAAAAGCCTACATGTCTTACCCATATGTTACAGCTAGTGGACGTCTTACAGTCCAAAAGTGCAACCATGCTCACTCCCTATTTTTAGGAGGCCCGTTTGTTTTACAGACGGTGTTTGGGCACTAGGGTCACGACATGATCCCAACACTTGTGGCTCTGTGCCCCTCCAGTCCACCGCACTCGTAGATGGGTGGGGCTCCTGCGTTTGCGCACCCTATCAGGCGGAAAAGTTCCGTCGTCGTCAAAGGGGTCGCAAAACCCTTTGTCTTGATGCGCGAACGTCTTCACGCCATTTCTAAACCCTACGCGTCGAACACAGGAGGGTCATAGTCATGCAAGCGTGGCGTAAGATTTCTCGAACACTTGTAGGCCTTATAAACCCTGATGAACACGAGTTAGAGTTTGGTAGTTTGTATTATGACATAATGAACTTTCTCAAACGGGACTACTGTGCTCGGACGGACCAATTTATGCCGAACTATGGCTGTGTGAACACTATGCGAGAGGCTAAATTTAGCTCCGATTGCGTCTTGCGTGGCGCCATAAGAACGCCATCTGTGCACGCGACCAGCGCTCTCTCTATTTTTTTTTTTTCAATGCCGGCCAGGTGTGGCCGATCCGACCTTTCACCACCCTCTCCTATCGTCCTTTCCTATTTTTCCCCGTCGGCTAGCCTTCGCACCTGCTTTGCAGTCGTAAGGGAGAGTACCATCTGGGTGGCGCCTCACGACGGAAGTCGAAGGAAGACTGACAGACGCGTGATAACCTGACAGACACAGGGACAGTGCGTCTACCGCTTTTTCACCTGTACGGCAGCGGCGCGAGCTCAGACGCACACGTGACGTAAGCAGTCGTAGTCGTACCTATCGCACCATCTAGGTAACGTCGCATCGCAGCAAATCCGTGAACTAAGGCGCACCCATTGGGCGCACCAAAGGCTCCCATTGGGGAGTGAGCGATTGCACTGACATTGAAAAAAATAAAAGAGGCGTTGGCGCGACACATGCTGGATCAAGAAAAGGCTTCTTTCCTGTATACAACGATACCAAAGGTGTGTGGTTAGTACGGCTGCAAATATATAGGCGATTATGCGATAAATGCGCTTACATAGCAAGCGACACCATCAGTGCGATTTTAAAGACATTTCACGTGAATATATACACTTGTAGATAGGACGGCAAGAAAAGTAGTAAAATGCGAGACTTATTAATGAATGTGCTGTCATTAGTGGGTCTCTTCGATTATTCGTCCCTGACAGCCCTGAAATGCCCAAAGTGGTGCTTTTAGCCAATCAGCGTTGCGTATTCAGCGTCTCTGACATACCGGGGCTGTCAGGTGAGTATAATCAAAGAGGCTTAGTGTGTTTAACTGTGACAGACGAGTGCCCAAGGTGAATGTCCCTCGCGTCCACTGCAACAACGTGCACAATGGAAAAGGTGGATTCCTGGCAGCGGATGCTCTCCCATGTTTGACCACACACCTGTCACAGATGACCACACACGAACAAACGTTGAAAGTTCACACACTGCACGAGGGATTATAGGGTATGCGTCAGCAAACTATCGATCGCTTTTACTGGCAGAGTTGATGGTTACAGAAGGAGCGGACACGCGTGCGAGGTGATGGTGCTCATGTGACTTTTTCCTTCTGCCTTGTTTTGTTCTTACCTCTATATTTATTATTTGGTACTGCCGCTGTTTTTTAAGCGCCTGCTAAGTGAACCGTTCAGTTTAGCGTGCGTTGATAGGATAGAGCTGGATAGCCGACGGTGAAGATAGGCGCCGGTTCACCCAATCTTGAGCAATCTAAAACAAGCCACTTTATTTTGTAGGTATTGCCTTTAGAACAAGGCGAAAAAAAAAGAACTCGCAGGTTTGCCCATGAGAATGTATCATGAACTTAGTGTCAAGCATGTTTTGTAGCATTCTGGTTTAGACTTCTAGGCTCCTCTACTCTGCTACATTGCTCGTTGACTTTATAAACACACACTGGCGCAGCCTAGAGCGCAGCTTGCTGCCAAGCGAGCAACTGCCACCGGTGTTCCCGTAAATGCCATCCCTTTATAAGACGTGGTGGCATGTTAAGGCGAGGCCAGCACCGCACGAAGAAAAAAGCGAGGAGTGCCCACGCCGAAGCAAAACTCTGATGATACTGCGGACGCAGTCGGTCTGTTCCGCCACCCGTGATTGCGATGAAGATTTCTTGGTGGCACGAGCGTCGAATGACACTATCGTTGCTTGCGCAGTACTTCGGGTTCACCTAATGAACGACCGGTCAGGAAATTCAAAAGAAATCAGAAAAAGATAGAAAAAATAGTACAGTACAATATTCCTGTGTTTAATTATAGATTATGATATCACAGCATAAGCTTAGTTACAAATTGGGTTAATGAAGTGTCTGGAAAAATTAGAATTAATTGGAAATGACTGATTACCGCGCACCAACGCGCAGAGACGTAAACTTTAGAGGCCCGCCACGTGAGCAAAACATTGGATAAATTCCTGTAAACCTGGAAGTAGAAAACGGTAATAATGAGGTCACTAATCACATCACGCACAAGAAGGTGGCATGATATTTAACCGGCTAATTAATCACAAACTGTTGCCTCCGAGTTGGGTTTGTGCGTTGCGTTCGCCTAAAGTTTACCTAAAGAACGCCAACACCGAGGTGCGAGTGCCACTAAGAAACACCTAAGTCAAAGATTAGGGTCCCCTAACATTTTTTGGCAGCCCCTTCGAAAGAATGCGGTGACAAATGGTCTCCTAGTCTGTCTAAGTTAATACAGCATGCTATACATGTTCAGCATTCTAGCATTTTGTATACACCTACCTGATCGTTTTTTTTTCTTTCTTAAAACATTTATCACTACCTTATACCAATACGTAAGCCTGTAACGGATTTCACCCTATCCCTCGGTTTCATCCTTTTTTTCCACCAATACTTGAAATGCCTCTTGCTTATCGAAACTGCAGAACGGTCGACGCTTCTGTCCCCTTTAAATTTAAGTGCTTCTGAAACGTGTTCATTACCTACAGGTATCTCTGGGTGAAAGCCTCCGCTTTCTAATGGGATGCGAATGATCGGCTGAGTGGCCTCCGGATTTTACCGCAGCAGACACATGCCTCATCGTTTTGCGATCATTTGCCCTGGCTTATTATATTTCATAGGCAACCAGGGGCGCTATAACGTAAAACTATTCCAAACTTTTCTATTCCAATTCTGTTACCAGCCCTCCGCGATTGGACAAAAACTATTTCGGACCACCCGTGCTTCAACTGTCTGTCACGCGCCGTCACGAAAACCGTGATAGCTCCCCATCTGATATGACGTGTACACACTGATTGTGCATGACTTGATTGAACGAAAGAAAAATAGTTATTTCTGATTCGACGCCTTTTCGCCATTAGCCCTTGGCTATTGGTCAAAAGGTTTCGGGCTGCACCCTCTTTACCTGCCTTTCAGGCAAAGTCACAAAACCACAAGAACTCACAGCGTCAAAGTGACGTGTACGCGTTAAAGATGCAATAATATGCCGAACAAACTTTAATTTTTTTTCTGAATAGCCGCAGGCTGCCCCGTTCCAAAAGGAATCAAAGATGGCTACCGCCGATCGCTCAGGCACTGGCATCTCGCACCTGCCGGAGAGCATGGGTTTATTTGCGTAGAATAAAACTTTTTGCGTGTCCGTGTAACGACCTCGTTGTGTCAACTTTTCTTTGCTGAGCATCCGTTTCAGCGTCATTCTTAAGCTTCTGTTGCATGCTGCCGCGATTTTCGGCCAGGCACCGCAAGCTAAGTAAGGGAAAGCGGACCACTCACAGACGCCGGCACCACCCTCCTGACCTGGTTATCGATTTTCAGTGGAGTGGCTCGGCCCCATCGAATCCGTCGCCATTTGAGCGTGCTCTTCGCCTCTTGTCAACCAATCAGATAAGACAAGCCGCTCAGTGTAGCCAATGTTATTCGTTTTTCAAGCCAGCAAAACTGACCTGAGAGTGCTTGATTGGTCTGTTCGGACAACTCTGCGGGTGACCGCCCGATGCGTGCGCCGGCGGTTGCGCAAATTTGACGTCAGGAGATTCGAATAAAACATATTGGAATAGTTTTACGTTATAGGGCCCTAGCTCGAGCCTCAAATAGCAAGGCGCTGACTGAGGGAACCAAGCTATGCGTCGCGTGACCGAGCTCTGCTCTCTGATTGGTAGAACCGCACGGGGTATCGCGTACGCGTTCACCAATGGAAGCTGCCAAGATATGCGCTGCGGGCGGCAACGCCGACAACACGGAACTGAAAACCATCGAAGAAAAGCCAATGCTTTTATAATTTTGAAAAGTATGCAAGCACGCTTTTTACTATAACTGATTCTTTGGCTGTCTGCTTTTATGAATGTATTGCCGAGGCAGGGAGGTGCCTGTTTTATTGCGACGACTTGTTAGAGAAGCACCAGCAAAGAATATTAAATTACAACTACTTAGCTCAATGACTGCGCAATTCATAACCCGCTCGATTATACTGCAGTTAAATGCGATGTGTCCGGCTCGCAAAGCTTGCACTGTTTGAGTTCTGGCCAAAGTTTGCTCAAAACAACAGCCCACATAGACACCCTGTACTCGGTTGCTGTGTGGGACGATGCAATCGATGCTCACTGGTCGATCCACTTTAAACAAGGCCGCCAAAATGTTCTCGAAATTATGTATTATCGAGCCGCTTGCTGCTGTCCTAGCGGTGCGAAACTGCCATATCAACTTACTTAGCATTAGAAGGCAGTGAAACAAACTGTGGTTATCGTAAATTGTTGCATACGCCGGTTTTTCCGAACTGGCTGCGCCTTACTTCTTTCCTACGAAAATTATGGATTCCCCACTTCTATGTACCTACATATAATACATATATATTACATCATAACCAGCTGTTATATATGTATACTGGGTACAATAAAGTCATGTACTAAACAAACGGAAAAGGAAGAAAGTAAGTAAATAAATTTGAATAATACATGCGAATACAGAAGGCCTTGACGCATCCAAAAGATGTATAAAATTCTATACGAATAAAACTCAAGAAAACACGAAGTTGCCACAGCAGAGCTATTTGTCTGTCCCTTCCCCTGTCTTCCCTGACATATCATCTCTCCCACAAGCACCTCAGTGACACCAGAAATATAAGGGCGAAAATAGCAGGATCAATACTCTATCAGCCTGCCCAGGTGCACCCCGCCGTATTTACAAATCGGTAACCAAAATAAGTGGTCTTCTTCAGTGTACGCGATCACTGAGTGCTAGGCGTTGTTTACAGCTCCCTTTCACTGGTTTGGCTACTGTTTATAGGAAAAAAGGGCCTTTATTGCAAGCTATTCTCCTATTGCCTACTCTGTGCCCATGCTATGCCCAAAACAAACTTTATAAAATCCTTGCTAGGGGTCTTATGAGTGATTACTTTATTAATCTGTGGAAATGTGAACTTTGCTGCAAAATCCTGCTTGTCAGCTTCTGCTTGTAGAAGTGTCACTGCTGGGAGCGGTCGTTTTGCTGGAGCATCACATGTAGTGTGAGTACTTACGAGGTAATGAAGCCGTCACGCACACGTTTCCTTTGTAGCAATTGCTACAAAACGGGTGGATGTCTCATTTTCCCTTTATTCAAACCTTCTAAAAAGGCAGATCCTCTTCTTTTTAAATAACGACTGCTCAAGTAAATTAAGACCTAAAACACCGAGAGCAGTAGTTATACTAGGAACACCCAAGGTTTGACGCTGAACATGAAGTGGAAAAAGCGCTGAACTTACACAAAGCACACGTTTTAAATACTATAGGCATATGTAGAACTAAAACCTTTGCAGCTGGCTGAATCATCATATGCACTAAAATTTAGAATGGCCACCTGAAAGACATACACGAAACCTAAAGTGCGGTGAAAAAAGAAGAAAACGAAGCCCGGTGGTAAGACAACCGAAGTTTCTGTGCGCATATCTTTTGCAATGAAATATCCAAATGCCCGAATCTACTTTTTATTTAAACGCTGCTCATTGACGTTCTCACATCTCACATTTCTTGGCCTTCTCAGAAGTCTACAACCCAATAATGTGGTGCCATGGTAACATTTTGACTTCTTACGCTATGTGTGGCACCAGGCTAGTTGGTAACGTTGGCTAGTTGGTTGTAGACAGAGCTTGTTATCCAGAGCTACGTAGTCATCAATCCAGAATTTTTTTTTAAACGAGCTGCAAGAAAAGGAGTATCGTATAATAGAAAAAAGAAACGTGCACAAAAGAGTATATTTTATTTATACATAGAATTATGGTAATTACTAGGCTGCTTTCATAATAGTTTTATATAAGGTTATGCTCATTTGTTTGTTCCGCAATCACTGAAGCGAATTTTTTAAAGACACCTTTACCGCTTCACTACGTGTGCCTGCTCCCACTATGCGCTTCGACGTTAGGGGAGATGTTGGCATCTCAAAATAAGTCAACCTACTCATCCATCTTTCACTCGCCATGTTCGCTACATAAATAAGCATGCTGGAAGCAGAGTTTAAGAGCTGCATGCACTTCACCATGCATGCCATGCAGCGCATTATGCCAAAATGATGGATGATCAACGTCGTTCTGAAGCAGCACCAGATTTTCAACACCTTGCTACCATTTGTTATCTCCACCTTACGGTACCGAGAAAACCGACAGGAGTAGTGGACTTGAAATGCTGCAGCTTTTTATTTACCCTTTCCGCCAAACCCTTCTATTTACCCTTTTCGGCGACGTAGAAACACTGCGTGTTGTTGTTTGCCTTTCTGTTCTTTAACAAACAGGTCTAGCTCATGCTGCGGCTTCTTATTTACCCTTATCGCCGAAGGATGGCGTAGAAGCAGTTCCTCTCTTATTTGCCTTGTTTTTTTAAGAAGTAGTTCTACCTTCAAGCAACCTTTTGCGCCTTTGTAGAAAACAGAAAATTGTCTCCACAGGAACTGAAGTTATCTATAGGTTACAGGACAACTTGCATAGGTTGCACAGAATAATCCCTCATTGTAATAAGAACAACAATAAATTTTGATTAGCAGCATGTCGTGCCCGCTGCACGTTGCACGAGATCTCCTTGCTGCTGAAAGGCACCTGCTTGTCCTTTCTTTTTTTTTTTAAATAAATAAATGTTTTTCCCCTCCTCCTCCTCCTCCTTGCTTCGATGCGGCCTGTATTAAAGCCGAGTGAGAAGATGCTCTGCTGATCTCTCTAAGAGACACTTGACGACGATGATATTGATTTCTGATCTCCCAGATTAGTATATATATATATATATCACGAGAAGCCAACAAACACAGACACCAAGGGCAACATACGGGAAATTAGTTGCACTTACTAATTGAATTAAAGAAACGATAAATTACTGGCAATGAAAGTGGATGAAAAGTTGCCGCAGGTAGGGAACAACCTCACGTCTTCGCATTACGCCTGCGGTTCTCTAACCAATTTAGCTGCAACGGCGCCGTTTCCCCATCTACTTTCTTGGGCACGTATGTTTTTACTACTAGAATTAACCTTGGGAGTGTTAGCCAGCGCCGCCAACGTTGGTGGCAGATGTGGAACATGCTTTCTTCCGCAGGTGTCACGAGTACGTGATCTTTTTGGGTGAAAGCAACTGGTCAATAAACCCACTCATGCTACCTGAAGGCCTGAATATTGCCGGATTCGAGACCCTCGCTATATAATGAACGAGAAGAAATGGGTTAACCGAGGGGAGAAACGTGAAATGAAAGTAGACAAAAAGACAACTTGGCGCCGGTTGGGTAGTCCGTCGCACGCGTAATGTGGGGGTTGTGGGTTCGGCTAATGCATGGGAAAAAAAGAGATTAAGATTCTAAAGAGTGGAAAACAAAATTTCCACTCTTTAGAAACAAGCGAGTAAAGCTGAAAGGGACAGTTATAGGAGAGGTGATGGCTATAAAGTTATGGCTCTTCTGTGTCATGAAGTGAAGCATGACGCAAGTTTCCAGACAAAGCCAATCTCTGAAAGGTACTCAAAAAAATATACTGCTCTACAGAGAATGCAGCCCATGCGTTACGCATGTGTTAGAAAAGTTTCTCACTGAACTGATAGTTCTGCAACAGTCCTATTCAGTACGTTTGAGCATTTTATCTTTCCATACATCGCATCATTGCCGCAGCACTTCTGTCAGCAGCTGAGTAATACATCATTTAATATAAAATATACTATATAAAGTCTCTCTTGAGCATGATAACAGCGCTTATAGATGCTGATCTAGAAAATAATGGCTAAAAGTGATCTCGTTTCATTAAACTCATTTAGCTGTACGGTCGGCACCGACTTGTATACAAACCGAGGACCCCTCAGTTTTACGCAGTCAAGCAAAAAGAAAAAATAATATTGCCATGATTGATGACAAACTTTGTCAAAGTTAGTCCCAGAATGGACACATAAATGTTAACTAAAGCGTAGAGACCCATTGCTTTTATCTAGGCTTTTCCAAAATTAGACGTCCCGCTGACGGCGTTTCGATGTTCGTTGGAAGCCAGCTAATGGGCGTTTATCGAATAAGATGTCCTATAGTGATAGCCGGAGTCAATACCGCTTATACATGTATATTCCTTTGTGCTGGGGGCAGATCTCAGAGGAAGCCTTCGTCAATTCTTGCAAAGAAGGCAGGTCGGTAGAGCGCTCGCCATATTTCAGGCAAGCACATATGTTTAATCGTGCCTAGCTAAGAGAGCCGGCATGTTGGTTGGCTAGGCTGAACCTGACCAACACTAGAAGATCGACGCAGTCAAACCATTTGCACACTAAGTGCAATCAGTTGTCGTTTATACTATTATTCTGAGCGGTCATATTGGGCGAAATAAAGCAATACGACCCACTGTTTTACTCGAGTGGAGCGCTAGCGCTTGCGTTCTCGCTAGATTACGTACTTGCTCTGCGAGAAATGGGGTTTAGCCATTTTATTCAGCTTCATTTTATTGCAATTGCGATTATATGGACACTCCAGGCACATTTCTGCCGTCGCCGTCGCCAGGATGATCCGTATAAAGTGCAAGTGCGATAATATCGTCGCCGCGCGCCATATGCTGCATGTGCAAGTGGAAAGTGTGCGAGCATGAGCCGGTGATCGCGGCTCAATCTCGTGCGCCAAACGGAGGGAAGCAGGGAGGAAGCGCTACCTCTTCCATCGCGCACTAGGCTCTGCGGGGATGGTAGGGAGGGAGGGGTGGGGGTGTTCTACGCCGTGGCACCCCGGGTGTCCGAGCCCGCCTACCTGGGCCGCTGCATGTTCAACGCTACCTGAGACGGTGACAGAGGCCGCCGCGCGCCGTTTTTTCGCGACTTAGTTGGCGTTGATGCGAGACGCAGCACGAAGGTCCATTTGCTCGCTGCTGCTGCCGCGTTTCCTCACTCCAGCGTTTCGACAGCAAGTTTCCGCGTTCATCGAGTAAGGTATACTGATGTTTGTTTGTGCGCGCATGACACCGTGCTTTTTAATTTATTTAGTATGCTTACATTTACAATTTTATACGGCCGATAAATCTACTATCCTTACTTAGTATAGTTGTCCCCTAATTTGATATCACAGTCGATGCTTTGCCTTTCAGAAGAAACTGCGACTTTTTTTATTCCTAATTTATTGCTAGCTAATTTCACTTAGCTGTTCGCCTGTTGACCTTTTATGTAGGAACCACAGTCACTGTTTTAGCTCCGCTGCAGGCATAACAATAAGCTTACGCTCGCCTACAACGTGAGTTGATTTGGATGCTGTATTGCTGTTTACGAAAGGACGTTGGGAAAGACGTTCGAAATTATGGCCGCAGTTAGCCCAGAAATGGGCGAACTGCGGGCTAACTGAAATGGGCTAATGGGCAATGGGGTGTTTGTGAATTCTAAATATTCTCCAAATAATTTAACCTATTCCTGGGATGTCATTTCATTATAAAGCAGCAGTTGACTTACCGACTCCACACTAGCTATTTACAGGTTTTCATCTTCAGCAACAACAAATTCTGCTATTCATTCCCAAAGCCTACCAAAGGGATATTGGCGTCAATGTACTGAAAATGCGCTTGAGTTTATCACAGCCTAAATGCACAGGCAAAACTCGCATCTCGAACTTTTTGAAAACGTCTCAGTTGCACTTGGCGATATTAGGCTTTTTAATATTGCTGCTCAATACCTTTCGACGCGGACGCTGTCGAAAGGTCGTCTTAGTTAACGCAAAGAAAGAAGAAAAAAAAATGCCCGAAAATGTTGGTCGTGATACATTTGGGCAAGTCACAACACTTCACAAACTGCGAAAGGCTGCTGGCTTGCAGCCTATACAAGCAAACACAGGGACGCAGCGAAAAGGCACGACGAGCGCCAGCTGTGGTACGGCTCTGACCAGAGCAGCCACGTGCTGAGGTAAGACTAATTAACTGCATCCCGGGCGCTTTATGTCCTGAATGAGGCACCATGCCCGGGAAAAAGGTTGCCTATCCGTTCCATTTCACTAAGTACAAAAAAAGCCAGAAACACGCTTGACAATATCAGTTGCACGCGGTGTATCAATGACATTGCACTTTCATGCTGCGTCAGGGAAGGCGTTAACATAATAACAGAATGCTGAGTTAACAGAATAAACTTCTTGCATTGCACGTGGTGGGGCTGTGAAGTGTGTGCACTGGTTTCGGCCATTAATGTGCCGGTACAGCTGCCCTGTAGATGATCGAATAAGCTACCCACGCTACGTCCATGTATCAAAACATGGGTAAGAGAACGTTGAAATGTCTCAAGTAAATAACTAACGTTTGGGCTGTAACAGATGCTTAACGATAATTAGTCTGCGACGTGCGTGAAATGGTTCTGTGAGCACTTTACTGTGTGTGTGTGCGTGCATATATGTGCGTAATCAGAGTGCCTGAATATTGCCGTTGCTGTTCTAGATTGCTGTTGTGAGTGCTTCTCTGGTGGTGACGTCTCTCGATCTGTCCTGCTACATGTTTCAGTAGAAACTACTTAATATGCAACATCGAAGATTCATATAGTTGAAAAATGGTGACCTATTCTTCTATGATCACCATAAGAGGCAGCAGCCGATGGTCTGGTAAAAAAAAAGCATCTTCAAAAAGAAAACATGCGAAGAACTCATTGAAACTGGTTACCTATATAGGCAAGATATAATATTCATGACACCGCTGAATTAGCCTTGCAGCGTTGTGGATCACTGAATTGAAATGCATTGACCGAGCCAGCAAGTCTACAATAATTACATGCTTAAGAGTTTATAGGTGTTTTGGTGATTAAAGTATAAGGTAGTGATGTGTAATGATTTCGAAACAGTAAGGAGAAAGACTTATAGCGCCCTCCCCCCCGCCGCCTCCCGGAAAAATATATTTAGTTTTTGCATCTGGGACGTATTATTTGGTCACGTTTTAAATGCCATCAAAATGCACAATTGTCTATTGCACATGCTTGTGTTTTCCCCGCTACTTCGGAAACCACACAACGCCGCTGATGCGAGATCAGCACTGACAACGCTGCGGACCAAATCCGAGAACGAAAGGTATTGTTCTCGTTAACCGGCGACCAACCATCACAGGCGGACGCATTCATCAGACAAACAACCGCGCGTGGACCGTGGCGAAGTGAGCGCCCGCGGCTCTAGGTATCCGTTTCATAGTGCTTCAGCATCTTTGACGCTGGTACACAGAGAGGAAGTGATACGATAGCACCCAAGCTCAGTCACGGGGTTTTAATTTTCATATTTTGCGGGCTTTCTGTAGACGCCGAACAAAATCGCCACGCGCGTGCGTTGCCAAAAAATAATGAGATTGGTCGTTTCTGAACGCCCTCTACAAAGTAATGAAACGCACTTGGCCCTAAAGTAAATTATAAAACATTTTGCATAATCGATGTTAGTTATTTAACTAGTTAAGCGCAATATATAAAAATATATTCCAAGGGGCGCCACATGACCGCAAACCATATGTCGTTGGTTTCATTCAGTAGCGCTTAACCACTTCTTTTTTAAATCCTGTGTTCAAGATATGTGAAACACGCTGTATACATACACAAACGAATGCTCAAGTGAAAACTGAGTGAGAACCATAAGGCAGTGACTAATATGAAAAGTTGCAATAAAGTAGAAATGAAGTCTTTCATAGCGCTAGGATGCAGTTCCCAGCAGCCGGCGACGGATTTCGGAGGCTGAATTGTATGGCAGCTATCGTGGATTGTGCTGTCACGTTAAAAATTGCGTGCATTCAAAAAAATCACAAACTTGCCCGGCACACGCAGAACAGTCACAGCGTAAGCTGGAGAGTGGCTCCATAGGAGCTTCATTTTCGGCACCGCGAACAACAGTCTTCGCGGCGAAGTACCATCGCGTCGGTTTCACGAGAACAATCTGAACCGTCCGCTCGGCGTCGACGGTGAACTGCGGCTTTTGCTGTGGCTTGTCCTGCTCTATGTACAGGGGCCTGCTGAGGACGATGTTCTATGGTTGCAACCGCGCGCGTAGCTCTACAATTCACTTCTTAAGCAGCAGTTCGTACCTTGCGAGAACGCGTAATAACGTGTACCGAAGAGTAAACGCAGGTATTTAGACGACGTGGCGCGCACATCACATCCTTTTTTGACCCGGGGAACGGTACGCTGCTGTTGTTGTTGATGATGATACTGATGGTTTACTGGCATCCCCTTAAAAAACGGGGAGGTGATAAACAGTAACCTAGCCGACTTGAGTTAACCAGGTCCAGCTACAAGCAGCATGCAACCTCTATATGCAACTGCTACCATGTCGGAAAACCTGGTGGAATATAACGGAACTACCACGCAAAGTCTGTACGTATCGAAGCTGCGCGGCGAGCATGTCACATCGCGTGTCAACTGGCGCGACAGGATGCTATAAAGAACTACTGCTTTGCAGTGCTATATTCGCTCCTCATGCAAGCTACTGCAGGCTTGTGCGGGGAACGACGTCCAAAAAATTTAGGCAGCCTTTCTGTCTCCTTAAAGAAATGGCTTGCGCCACGTTGCTCCCTGTTTTTTCAGTGACAAATACAGTCAGGACCGGAGCTGCTGGAAAGCAGCTTTTTACTCCAGTCCTGGAATTTAGTCTTTTTTGTAAGAACTGAATGCGAAATAAACTCTCTGTCTGATAACGATGATGATTCGATTGCATTCACATTGAAACGACACGGTGACGAAGAGTCACCTGGTCTGCTTGAATTAATCAGTTATGTGATACATATTTGTCACTACACCAATAATTAAACTTCTCGATAATCTTCTCTCTCTTCAAGACTTCTCTACCTTGTACTGCTACCTATGCAACTGTTACATGGCGTGCCACCTGGTGTAATATTATGCAACTGCAATGCAAGGAAGCACGTACAGACGCTACGAGGCGCGCTTCCCAAACCACAAGGCAAGTGGAACGATATAATGCTAATGATAATAATGATGATCATTTATTGGCATTCCCGTTGAGACGCGGCGGTGACATAGCAAGCCAGCTTGATTTGACGGTGGCACGATACGATGCTAATGATGCTGATGATTTATTGGCATAGCCATCTACAGAGCTTCTTGATTTAATCTGGTACACAATATCTATCTTTCTATTATTCTCTCAGTAACAAGGTAGTTGACTCTCAGGCAACGGACTGGAACTCACGCGGGAACTGTGTACTTTTTTTTCTAATTACCTGGTACAGCAGTTACGGACACCGCACACCGGCGGCGGCTGTAGCGGACACTATCGCCAACGGAAACGGCTATTGGAATGAGCCCCATAACAGCTTACGTTGTAATAAATACGGCACTTCTCCCTAGCTTAGCCGCTTTTTGCACGCACGAGTGTACACACACACACACACACACACACACACACACACACACACACACACACACACACACACACACACACACACACACACACACACACACACACACACACACACACACACACACACGCACACGCACACACACACGCACACGCACGCGCACGCACACGCACACGCACGCACACACACACACACACACACACACACCTAGTAGTCCAATATCCCTAATACTCAATCTGGCAGTATTCAATTGTTTATTACTTTAAAAATGCAAAATGTTTTCCTTGCTAAGCAATAATTTAGCATTCGAGCGCTGTGCAGAGCACACCTACTATGCCGACATACATAGTTTAAATATCGCATACTCTCTAGAATGAATCAACGTTGCAGCGAAAGAAGCACTTTGCCATCCCAATACATTTACAGGATGTTTTATTCCTCCAAAGCTTGTTCTCATGGCGTTGCCTTTTTTTTGTTTTCTCAATCCCTGTCGCTCTCTGCGGTTCATTTTTTGTGTTTATGGGGAAGGCCAGAACTTTGTTGGCCTCTTTTCCAGGCTCTCACCATTTAGTACGCGAGAACAACCATGCAGCCAGCTGAGCTCCACGGAAAGGTACAGCAGCCGATATGCACAATGTTTGGTTTTAAAAAGGAGTATTAGATCTTCTACTCACTGTAGCCTAATTAGCACCATTGTTGCATGGCGTTGTGTAAACAGAGGAGCGGCTACGCTACGGAAGCTATCGCGCTGGTGCTTCACTGTCGTGGTTCTGTAAGCGAAAACGTCGAGATTCGCGTTCTACCCACCGTCGAAGCAGTTAGCAAAAGAACACTGGACACGCCTACAGCTCCGCTGTGGAAGTGTGGGCGTAATTTAGTTCACCGTGGGATCGGCACAAGCTGCTCGCTGCGTTGGTTCTGTCTCTTCGTCACTCAGTAGCAGGCACTCAGGCAGAACAGAACACCAAATTCCCTTTCACGAACGTTGGACGCAACAGCAGCCTCACGAGCATTACCAAGACGTTGCCAGCAGAGCCTACTGCGCTTTGTTGAGGCTTCCATTTGGAAGCTTGCAAACAAAAACAGCAGTGTTTTCTTCTCGGATGCTATGCCTACATATTTATGAGAATGTTTTTCTGTGAACTCGCCGTAGTAAACGTTGGAATGTTTTTTAGCCAGGTAAGTAAGAATAAAGGCGAGCAGAACAGCTTGTTTATTTAGTATATAAAGTTATCCATCCCTTTTTTGGGGCTGAACAAGATTCAAGTAAGTAAGTATGATTGCAATTGCAATTTCCCATTTCTTTTTTGGTGAGGGAGTGCCTTTGTTGAAGCTTAGTGGGCCTCCCTAATTTGGTTACAGCTGGACTAGCACAGCCTCACCTGCTCTGGGCATCTTTCCCCCTGTGTCACACGCCATTGCAATCCTAAAAATTTAGTGGACTGGACGAGTATTCCAACTGACAATCTTGAGATTAGAAGCTCAGTCTTCTAGCTTTGCTCCGCGCTATGGCGCATACTGCCCCGATGCAAATGGTGCACACGGCAGGCATTACCAAATCCTAACTGCGAACTTACACCAGTGTCACTGAAAAGAAAATGTGCAGTCTTTCCATTCTAACAGTGCTGAAATATGAGGCAGAGACTTGGAGATTCACAAAGAAGCTCGAGAGCAAGTTAAGAATCGCGCAGAGTCGTGGAGCAAAAATTGTTAGGGGCAACGTTAAGAGAGAGAAAGAGAGCGGTGGCGATCAGAGAGCAAGGGGGGATAGCCGATATTCTAGTTGACCTTGAGAGATAAAGGTGTAGCTTGGGTACGCCATGTAATGTGTAGAGCAGATAACCGGTGGACCATTACAGTTACAGAATTCGTTCCAATGGAATGCAAGCACAGCCATGGACGGCAGAAATGGGGGGGGGGGGCGGTGATGAAATAGGGAACATTGCAGGCGCAAGTTGGTATAATATAGTGCAATGCAGGGGTAATTGGAGATCGCTGGGAGAGGCCTCCGTCCTGCAGTGGACATAAAAGTAAGCTGAAGATGAGGATGATGATGATGAAAAATTTCACTATAAGTTATGTGGCTTCGGTGAATATTTATAATGAACAGCAACATCCCTATCTCTGTAGGGTGAAAATTAAAGCCAGTATTTGCCGCTGAGGCTTTGTGGCGGTATCCAGCGTTATTCGCAACATTTTATGATTTCACTCTGTTTACAATGTGACGACTAGTACAGCAGGTGCTATCTAAAAGCGCCAGCCTCTTCATTAGATCAGGTCATAAAAAAATGAGTGCACTGTTTCGTAAAATGTTTCTTTCTCTAGTAATAAAAAATGCTTGTTTTTTCTCTTGATATAGCTATAGTGTGCTGGTTTAGTGCTGCAATTTACCAGGGAGAGGTGAGCTCAAATGCGAAAATGGAGCGCAGCTTCGCGAGGATTGATTGATCTTTATTAACTGCTGCCCAGTAGTTCAACTGCGTCAAATCTTTCAAAAAATATTTGTTCCCAATATGATCGTGTATGGTTGTTCAACATGCAAAAAAGAAAGAAAATGTCCTGTAGATATAGTACGGCATAAGTTGCTACTGTGAATATCAGTCACAACAAATTTGGGCGTTTCTACAAAGCCCTAAAATTCGTTGGAGTTTCGCCGCGTAAATATGGCTGGCTATTTCACAGAAAGACGCCAAACCCTCTCGCGCTATTCATCTGTATAATATATGCAGAAAGAACACCGTAGCTCTACAACAAAGACAAAATTATTGTTTAGGGTTGGCGTTCACAGAAGCAACAAAGGGTCTATTGAAGATTACGCATTGAACGGCTCCGGGTTGACTCTGGAAACATGAACATTTTAGCGAGCACCTAAAGCGCAGTGCATGATTATCATAGCATGACACTCGCATCAAGGTGTGGTAATAAATGCCAGCAGTCGAACCCGCGTTGTCATACTCGGCATCCATAGCCATTGAGCAGTATCCACTGAGCCGTGGCCACTGAGTTGTTGCCACTGAGCTATTGCCACTGAGCCACCATGAAGGTTCGGTAATGACTAAGGTAATTCGACTATAAGAAGTTCAGTTTAACTCGGTCTTGTTCCGACTCACAGTTTACAACCGAGTGTATAAAGTGTATATATACATTATATATATATATATATATATATATATATATATATATATATATATATATATATATATATATATATATATATATATATATGTACGCAGTCCAAAGTGTGAAGGCGACGGCAAGAGCAGGTTAATAAAGAAAATGAAGACAAGAGTACATGAAACGCCCTACAAGCACTCAATATATACAAACGGAAGGTTGGACAAGGGGCAGCCTTTTTTAATTTCCACGTTTTGTATGTGATTAAAGACTGCCATTAACACCATCTCGTCGATGTAGCTAGAACAAGAATGAGTAGAGCTGGCGGTAACATTTTAAAACAATAGCTAGGATGGAAACCTTGGCTCTTGGCCGGCAGCGGGAGCTTCGAGACATCCTTTCAGGGAAACAAATGTACAAAGGTTATGACGCACTTACGAGTAGTGATGCAGGGGACTCAAAACAGAAAAGCGAATTACGGTTTCCACTCGATAGTAATGACCAAGTCTAGCTGCAGCGCCTCTTAATTAACAAGCGCTTCTCTGTCCTTCGGCCTCAGTGTAGAACCGCATCTCGGACAGTGTGGGCTGCTTTTATTTCGGCAGCCTGGCTGCACCTTCATTGTGACACCGCTTCCTATTTGTTGTGCCTTACACTTAGACTTTTCGCTAGTCTACCGCCCTTTCCACGGCACAATCTCCGTTCGAGGGACACTGCTGCGAATTCTAAGCGGACATATCCCTATACGCAGCTCCTATATATGATTGCGGCGCCAGCTAGTGCTTGTTTCGACGAACGAGCGCCCATAGTCCACTTGAACATGCCAAAATCCACCCAATACCAAAGTGCGTGAACAGTGCGGATGCTGCCGAATGCGATAAAATTGGCGCTACCATCTCTTTGGGTCGCATTTTGCCAGAAACATAGACGCCTGTAGTAATAAAAAAGATCCTGGTTTACAACGCTCGCGAAGTTGTGTAACGCCAGAGGTCCTAAAAAGCACTTAACTCGACAGTAAGTTTTATGAAATCAAGACAAGTTGAAACAAGCGCAATATACGTCCTTAAAGCTCTTGCGCAACTACGACAGCGTTACTGCCTGTGTACCCCCGAACGGAGATTTGCTTGCTTTCACGGCGCAAATGCCTCGTACCGCCAACTGCCCTCAAATGAACACTGCGTGCGGTCTTCACCGGGCAATAGCCGCTGTCATTACTTTTTTCTTCTCTCCCGGCAAACCACTTTCTCCCGAAGAAAAGGGGTCCTTCATTAATTCAGCTGCTGACGAGGCATTCGTTGCGCGCCTGAATGCTACACGGACTGACTCTTGCTTTTCATTCGCGTTGTCGCCCGTGCGGTTTTCTTCTTTCCAAACCGCATTCAATTACCCACGCTGCGCTCGGCTCCTTTTCCGACCGCGCTCGTCGGTTTCCAAAGCCTGGCTCGACGCGCTTCTCCCAGGGTGATGCTGCGCTTTTGCGCTTCTTTGACATTAGAATGCACGTGACCAGCTCCGTCACTCGCTCGGCTTGCATCAGCCTCTGGAGCACTGTGGTCGCTGTTCGTTCCCCGTGAGTCCTGCACGTTCGTTCTTAGATGCGGTCATTATTCATTGGGATAACAAACAAAATTCAAACGCAGTGAAGAGCGCTTCTTGTCAACGTGAGAAATCATTAGGCTCGCGAGCTGTGCATAATCAAGTATGCAAATGGCGCTGGAGATTTGCTGTTGGTTGTGGCTGTCCCTGCGCATTGAATTCAAGCCCCACTGAGGCCTGACGTACCAGTATCAAGCGGGTATGTACGATAACACCAGTAGTGTTAAATGTTTATATGGCGTCTGTGGCCATGGTACCTTGAAATTTGCTTTATAAAGGATAGCAGTCTGAGGAAAGTCTTGTCGAAGAAATGCAATTTTTAATCCATCTAAGCATAACTATTTATTGATTGTAACTAGGCAATTGCTGCAACATATAGGATATTGAACACAGTACGACAAACTAAACTGCTAAACAGCTGTTTTCTTTTACGTGTCACGTATTCAACTATTCTTTTTTGTCTTTAGGGCTTATGCCGTGGAAATTATTTACCCTCGCAAGGATATATTTCTTCATGAGCTGGAGAAAATTGTTACTTTTTGACACATATAGTTAAAGAAGCTATCAAAATACTCGTAAGGCTCTTGGTTGGTGCTTTGGGCTTACATTTATAAATAAACTTCTAACCCCAATTAGGACAGTTGCCATAGAAGCTATGCCTTTTTGAGTCCACTACATGCAATGCCCTCCCGAACAAGTACTAGGTCATATGTGTCGACTGTTTCGGCAAGAACTTCTTTATTGTATGGTAGGTTACGGTGGGAAAGCTTGCAGTGGTTGTGATTAATGGGTTCGGACCCGAATGAACTGCCAATATTTAAGTGGTACAAGGTAGACGCAGAATATTGAAGAAGTGTAAGGTTCATATAGGATGCCCCAAGTTCATTCGCGCACCATCATTATTCTGCTTCACATGAAGCTGTCTCTGCAAACACAATTTAAACTCGACGACAGCTTGATCCACTGTGGGATAAGCGCAGTTCATACACAATAACATTTTCGCTCCCGTTAGTTCTCCCTTGTCGCATAACACATCGAAGAGCTGCATTTCAGCCAAGTACGTACAGCTTTTAACTCGCACACAAATACATAAAAACAAGGGTTCTACACTGGTGAGCAGTATTAGGTCGTACACTCGATTCATCAAAATGTTAAAGCTCTCTAGTTAGCCTCAAGCAATTTGGTGGCAATTAGTTCGTCGCAATTAATCAGGCCGTTTTACCACATGAATTATGCGCCGTGAATTTTGGCTTACATTGTACCCTTGCTTGTGGTGTTGAATAGAAGTAATGTTTGGGTGTTTGCGCCTCTTCACATATATCCCCCCTAACATAAATGTTTGTTGTGAGTTTGCACCAGTGTCGCCTGGTCTTGAACTTTGGGGAAAGTGGTCAAGTCTGTCGACTTTCTTACTTCAACGAATAATGTCGTTCAGTAAAACCATTAAGAGACATAATAAGCAATATTAAGCAATGTAACATAGGGTGGTATTGTCTTTTATAGTTTTGTATCTGTATTGTATTTTGTACGTGCTGCCCGAGCCAGCAAGCAGCAGCAGCCTGCGGTGCCAACGCCGCATGCCACGACATCCTTCGCGACGAGAGCCCGATGAAGCAGCAGAGGTCAGCAGGCGGGCGAAGCAGCGAAGCCCAGTGGGGTGAGAGAGAGCGCACCGGCTTGCGAGAGTGACAGCGAAGGTGGCCCTGCGTGAGCTGCTTTGGGGTAGCATGTTTACCCTTTCACCTGCTCGGCTCCGTCAAGGCGCGTTCGTGACGTGGCATCGCAGCCAATGTGAAATTGAGTGCAATTTAGCTGCTCCAGACGAGAGACGCCATCGAAATTTCTTCAATTATTCTGAAGATTTTCTTAGTGGGCTCTTTCCACAAAAAAAAAAAGGGGGGGGGGAGAATAACAGGAAGCTTATCCATTCATATATGTGCAATGCGGTGGAGCACGCTCTACAGAGCAACCAAAGAAGTATCAGATGCACATGAATTCTGCTGAATAGGATCACGGGTGCGCGAAGCACTCTTAGAGGAATTGTCCCTCCATATATCAATCAGCACTCACTCGAGGGCCGCAACTTCTTTTTTTTTAATGACCACTACAATATAACCGCTTTTCGTCGAAAAAGTAAATGCATTATTCTAATGTACCGCATTTTTGTTAGAGTAGTACGGAAGGGTCAATGCTGCAGAGGAGGTGACAATGTGCAAAGTACGTGAACCCGAGGGACAACGCGAAGCCCCGACATCTACATACTTGCATTCCTGTGGCAATATGGTTCATCATGTTAAGTGTAAACGACACATCACCAGGTCTACAGACCCAAGAGGTGTAGGGTTCGAAAAGTAAAGTATAGAGATCTTCACAATACTGTACATACTGTTACACGCCTCTTTTAAAAACAGAAACATGGTATCACATATTTACTGCAATGCTTGTGACTTACTGAGTGATAAAATGTTGCAGCCAAAGCTGCTGATCAGACAGGGCGTGACTGGTGCGATTGTTCAGTAGTACAGCAAATGCCACGGGCGTAAACAGCTAAGTTGCGGGTCTATTGTTTGAGAACACTTCACAGCGCCCTAACGTTTGAAATTTTTGAGTGTGATATGTTTATTTAACAATTATTTGTCATCATTTTTATAATGTTCATGCGCAAGGCTTCTTAGAGCACCCGTAATAACAGCATTTTTTTACTGACACAGCAGTTAAGAGCTCGGAAGCTGGTTTTCCTGTGCCTTGTCCGTCCTTTCTCGTACATAGACGGCTCTTAAACTGGCTTGAAGGAGAGGCTGTTGCTTAGATGTAATGCCGGCTCTTTCTCTTCTCTGGCATGGTAGTTGTGCTCAGGATATTCATAACCGAAACAATAATTGGAAAAAAGAAAACAGAACGACAGACTCTATACACAAAGATTGAACACACGAATATAACTGGTCACACAAGACAAACATTCATAGAAAATAAATGTTTATACAACAATAATGCTCACACAATATAAAAGTTGCAAACGAGGCCTCTTCAGTTTCAACTACCTAGCGACTACGCACCTTAGTGACCTAGACAAAGACTGGCTTACTCGGACATAATAGCCAAAGAAACCCAAGGAAACAGGCAAACAAAAATATTCGCTATTTCGAAATAATAAGAAGAATCGTTGCCATTATTACCATCATCGCATTCAGGGGATATCCACCTCCTTAGCTTGTCTGCTTACTATACGGCGAAGCCGGTGCTCTGCGCGAATAAAAGCAAAACGTTTCCAACGTTGGTCACTATACATTGAGCTCGTTTCTAGCGCGACAGTGTTTTGTTTGGTACCGGGCACAATAACCTACATGGTATCGTACACTTTTCGCGATAGGTTTTCTGAGAGGCGTTTTCAGCAGCACGCACACTCGAAGAGCGGCGGCATTTGTAGGCGTATTTCAAATGCCACCGCAGGCACTGTATAAGCGTAAGAATATGACGTTGTGCGCAGCAAATAAAAAAATATATTCATGAAAATATCGCGCCGTCTGCAGGCAATGAGGCCGGGTTGTTGCCGCTGTAAAATAGTCTCGAGCCGTAGGAATCTCTGAAGTGTGCCAATTTTCATTCCACTATTCAGCTTCACAAATCGGTGAGATTGTTTTGATTCTAAGCCCGAGAATAGACGGCGTTCAAAAGCCGATGTTTTTGGCGTGGTCCATGCTCCCAAAATCGCTTTCCGCGCATTCAAGCAGCCGAAGCATAGCATTTAAGATCTGTATTTAAAATCCAGTAGACGCCATCCTGTGGGGCATAGATTTAGACACCACTTATATTTCAGTTCGCCTTCATGTATGCAGCGCGGATTTAAAGAACACTTACACATGAGGAAACATATGGAGTGGACAGCGCTGAAGGTCAACTAAGCTCATTACTCACACACACACAAGATATTATGTACATGCGCGCAAGCGCGAATACCACACAAGCGAGGGTACAAATGCGCATGTCACCAAGAACTCATCATGGTCTGCTACACTACAGCTACACAGAGAAGCAAATAAGCAACTAATACGGTCCCCTCTGCACGTCTGCTAGGCTTTCGTTCAAGTACTCAAGCTCTTTCTGTGATATGGCTACAGACAGAACGCTGATAGATTTTTCTTGATTATTGATAATAGCTCTGGCTTGACAACTTTCTCTGGTGACTTGATCTTTGCCCTTACATAGCACACGCTTAGAGCTGAATGCCGCAGTACAGACGCACCTGCGACAGTGATCCGCCCAATGCCCCCTGCTACCTGCGCGTCCACTGCCACCCCGTGCTATCGCAATCTTTCACTAAGACAGCGCTCAATTCTGCCGCAATAACATCTCTCACACGAAAGCCGTATGTTGCACACGACGCCCATCGTGCAAGAAACAAACCGAGTCACATGTATTTCTTTCCCTGCGCTGTTGCAACTGCATCCATCGACCACAGGGCAAATGGGAGCCAAGCTTTCTGGGACAGATAAAAATACCGGGAACATTTCAAAGCCACATTCTTTTAAGCGCTGTGAGACGCCGTGACTATATGGCAGGGTCATGGGCCTCACACATGGCCTACTTGAGGAGCCTTTGCGAGTACACGCTTCAATCTTCACTTCCCTTAAGAGGGCTTCTGTCACTGAGGTTATGAGTTCATTGGGGAAACTAGCCCTCTTGAGGCATTCCACTCGGCGCTGCAGGCTTTGGCCGAAAAGGTGGTCGCAGGACTTTGCGAAAGTGGCCCCAAGTCAGTTGACGGCAATACCGCCCCTTTTTTTCTGGGCGGACATTTGGCGGACTATTGCGGTAGATGTGTCTGTACTCCGGCATTCAATTCTACACAATTAGCAATAATCAAGCGAAATGTGTCAGTTCTGTAGTCGTTTCACACGAAGAGATCGGGTACTTGAACGAAAGCCCATAGCACCTGCAGTGGTGGCAGTGTTAGTCGCTTATTTGCTCTCTGTGTAGCTGTATTGTTCGGGGAACGTGATGGTTTCTTGGTGACATGCGCATTTACACCCTTGCTTGTGCAGTGCTTGCGCTTGCTCGTCTGTATACAATATGTTTCTGTTCACCTGCGTAATAAACTCAGTTAATGTCCAGCGCTCATCCAGACTACTTGTTTCCTTTTGTGTAAGTGCATTTCCGATCTGCTCTGCAAACGTGAATACGAAGTCCCGCAAACAACTAGCCTCTCTCACCACGTTAACTGCTATAGCAGAGCTCCACTTGTTTCACGTTTTATTCTGTGTTGCTGTCTGTTTCTTTTTTATTTTATTTGCACCCCTCTGATGTTAAGCGAGCATTAACTACAAAAGAATGCAGGGGAGCATGCCCTATGAAAGCGAATCCCTTTATCAAGCGAGTTCATAGCAAAAAAATAGATCATGTGATTATGCAGGGTTATAGTCCCTTCTTCTCAAAATACGTAAGAAATAGGCATAACGCTTCCTAAATGCACAAACAATAGAATAATGTTTCTTTAAGTTCCCTGAATTGATCTTTAGAATGAGTAAAACAAGCCCATTAACTTTGCTTGCCCTTTCTTTCTATCTCGTGAGCCTTAACGCAATAAATATGCAAGTGACTGAAGCCTCGTTAGTTTATCTCTGCTTGTCGTTTTTCATTGTCTTTTCTTTTCCCTGAAGCGGTGAAATTTGACGCCCCTCTTATCTTTTGTATTCCGGCAGCTGCCTAAGGACGAACACGCTTGAATATTCATTGCATGGCTCTGAGCGGGCATTGTCTCCGACAGGCATTGTCTTTGCTTCCAGCCTGAAGTCACGTACAAGGAATGGGATTTTCCCTCCTTTTCTGTTCCGACCTCACTGCTCCCCACCTTTGTCTTAATGTTCATAAGGGAAGACCACCACTCTAGGGTAAAGTTCTTGAAAGAACCACACCAGAGTGTGACCGTATGAAATAAAGACAAAATTTAGAAGGCCAAAGAGCTTAATTCTCTTAATTTTGCTTCGGTTTTTGTGAAGACAGTCACATAAAAATTTCGCGTAATTATGAAACCGATATACCTATTACGGTATTTTTTCATGTGCCTTTCATATTTTCCTGCGATCGCATTGTGCCTACTGTCCAAGGCTTACAGGACTGATAAGCCTTCGACCTTGAGCATCTGCTATTCGAAGTATATAGATTATTGCTTCGCGCTACTTGAGGGTAACGAACCATTTAAATTTCCCGCGGTAAAAATTATTACGAAGAAGATGAAAAGAAGGGCTGGCGTTGTGCTATCACCAATTTTCTTCTTTCTTTGTTGGCGCAGAAAATGAAATAATAGTTCGAAAGGCGGCAAATACTCCGGTAACCGTAACACACTTATGAGACAGATGATTTGGGTGATGTGATTATTTTTTTCTTTTAGCTATGAACCAGCTCACCGAAACATTCTACGCAATTCAAAGTAATGAAACTAAATAGAAAGACCTGTAACGCATATGACTGCCGACAACAAAACGCTAAAATGATCACCGATGCGAGGACACACGCCACATTTCTGCCGTAGTTATAACCCTCAGATTACGGCACCATTTGATCCATGGTTGTTATAAGCAATCCACCACGGAATATATTGCAAATTAAAGGTTTTTCGATTGTTGTTTTAAAGCGTTCTTAAAAACTACTTCTCACAGAATTGTGTCCGCGTGTCCATACAAAACTCGAGCATTCTTCTCCGGCGTCCGCTTCCGACGCTACCTCCTTTCGCGCCGGCGGGCACGTACCGTGATTGACACGGCCCTACTGGAATAAAACGTCATTACGTGGGCTGATCACGAAGATAGAGCAATGCCGGGCCGACCCACGCTGCAGATGAAGCAGGCGTTAAGCACTCCCCACACGGGCGCCGATCCCGAAGATGCTGTACTGCCGGGCCGACCCATGCTGCAGATGAAGCAGGCGTTAAGCTCTCCCCACATGGGCGCCGATCCCGAAGATGCTGCACTGCCGGGCCCACCCACGCTGGAGGTAAAGCAGGTGTTAAGCACTCGCCGCAAGTGCACTGATCCCGAAAATGGTGCACTGCCGGGCCGACCCGCGGCGGAGGGGAAGCAGCCGCTAAGCACTCCCCACACGTGTGCCGATCCCAAGAATGGTGCACTGCGGGCCTACCTGCGGCGGAGGTAAAGCAGGTGTTAAGCACTCCGTGCAAATGCACTGATCCCGAAGATGGTGCGATGCCGGGCCGACCCGCGGCGGAGGTGAAACAGGCGTTAAGCACTCCCCATACGTGGGCCGATCCAGAAGATAGTGCAATGGCGGGCCGACCCGCGGCGGAGGTGCAGTTCGCCATTAAGGGCCCTAAATACAGAACTTCGCCTGTCTGTCACGCGACGTCACGAAAACCGCGATAGCTCCGAATCTGATATAACGTGTACACACCGATTATGAATGATTGAAAAGAACACAAGAAAAATAGTCATTTATCATTCGATGCCTTTTCGCCATTAGCCCTCAGCTATTGGTGAAAATTTACGGGCAAAACCCACTTCACCTGGCTGTCACGCGACGTCAAAAAACCGCGAGAACTCTCCATGTCAAAGTTACGTGTACGCGTTAAAGTGGCATTAATATGCCGAACAAATCTGAATTTTCTTCTGAATAGCCGCAAGCTGCTCCATTCCCAAAGAAATAAAAGATGGCTGCCGCCGATGGCTCAGGCACTGCTACTCGCACGTGCTGGAGAGCATAGGTTTATTTGCATACAATAAAGTTTTTTGAATGGCCGTTTTACGTTTTAGAGCACTTTTGGCGCATTTACTACCTGTTTCTGCCAATTATTTTTTGTTCCATTTTAGCGGAATTCTTAACCTTCCGTTGCAAGCGATCGCAATTTTCGACCAGCCAACACAAGATAAGTAAGGGAAAGCGGACCAATCAAAGACGCCTACACCACCCTCTTCATAGTTTATCGATATTTAGTGCACTGGCTCGGTCCTATAGAATGGCTCTCCACTTGATCGCGCTCCTCGCCTGTTCTCAGCCAATTTTATAAAACAAGCCGCTCAGTGTAGGCAACGTTATTCGTTCTTCAAGCAAAGAAAAGTGACCGACTATAAATGAGGAGAACGTTTGATTGGTCTGCTCAGACAACCCTGCCGCTCACCGCCCAATGCTTGCGTCGGCAGTTACGCAAATTGACGTCAGGAAATGGCAATAAAAACATATTGGAATAGTTTTACGTTATACGGCCCTAGTACGCAACAAGTGGTGAAGTTTCTGGAATGCTTTATGTAGTGCTCCATGCTACCACGCATAATTATCCGTTTTCCCTGTACTTTCCGAAGCAACTTCAAAAACGTACCCTCCTCTGTGCTCGTCTCAACCACGTTGTAATGTGACCAACGTATTCTAGAGCACATCTCTTAGGCACTCGTTCCTGCGGCTAGCGTCGTCGTCGGCTTCGGTGTAACCCAGCGAACGAGCAGAACAGCAAAGGATGAAAGAGCGAATGCAGAGTGCAGCGTAAGGCCGAAAATGCAAGCAGGAAAGCGGAGGAGAGCATGGCGAAAAGGGTGAGGAGGGAAGTGACGCGCCGGCACGACCAGGCATGTGGCCAGCGCGGAAACTAAGCGTGGGCATCGGACCCACTGCGCATGAGCTACTTCGCCTGCGGCGCCCCCGCCCCAAGGAAAGCACTCCGCACGAGCCACTGGTTTCCGTGTGCAAGCCTTCTTTCTTAACAATGAGCGACGCAATCGGTGGAAATGCTTCGTCTGCCGCTGCTGCTAGACGTGCTGCCAGAGCAGAGGCTCAGCGCCGCCGCCGAGAGCATCTTGCCCTTCAGAAGAAATTTTTATTGGCGTAATATATGACGAATTATAAACACCTAAACAGCTGCGCTCGAAATCCGCGTTAGGGAGTACTATAATTGGCGGTGAACTTTCTTTTTGTTTCTGCTTATTTTTTAGAGTTCAGAAATAATTAAACCTTAAGATGGTTTTGGTTTTCTGGGGATAGAGTGAAACCGTTGAACGTCGAACGGAGTGGGCCGTGAATGTGTTTAAGGGAGGGTGCGCTCTGTCACAGGTGCGTTATCATACGCAAAATAAACCTGCGCCTACAAAAATTATTGCAAAGCGATACATGTGAATGTACGTTGACTTTATAATTCCGGAGCTGAATTTTTTTACGATCCCACAGTGATCTGGCCGCTCGTCTAACGTTTAGAACACTCATCAGCTTTCGCCTACAGTAAGCTTTCGGCCAATATCAAGTTTTCGAGCGTCATGCACTAGCTGAGAGTGCACTTAAATTTTTTTGACAATATTGTCTGCAGAATGGGCATCGGGTAAAGCAACAGTCAGACGTGTTAAACATTAAACTGGTCGATTTTGTCCATTTGACCTTTGGTGGTATAGCGTAAAGTTACTCCAAACATTTCTATTCTATTTCTGCAATCAGCCGTCCACGAGTGGTCAAAAAATGTTCGGGTCACCTCCACTTCGCCTCTCTGTCACACGGCGTAAGGAAAACCGCAATAAGTCCCCATGTGATATGACGTGTACATGATTATCATGCGTAAAAATATTCTGCATTCATTCATTCAAATAACTTTATTCACTGCCCTGCGATTTGGTGGGGTGGGCCTGGACCCCACCTATGTTTCCCTACAAAAGGCAAATAATTATCTGTCATTCGCCGCCTTCTCGCCATTAGCTTTCTGCTATTGGTTAAGTGTTTTCGGGCTGCGCCCACATCGCATGTCTGTCATCAGACGTCACAAAACCGCGTCAAAGTGACGTGTGGCGTTGAAGATGCATCAATATGCCGAACAAGAGTGAAATTTTTTCTGAATAGCTGGAGACTGCCCCGTTCCGAAAGGAATAAATGCTGGCTGCCCACCAATTGCTCAGGCACTGGCTATTCGCACCTGCCAGAGAGCATGGATTTATTTCCGTATAAAAAACTTCTTGCGTGGCCGTATAACGTTATCGAGACTTCCGGCACCGTGTGCAGCGTCACTCTTCCAACTCTTCTTTAATGAGAATACATTTTAGCGGCATTCTTAACCTTCCTTTGCACGCCGCCGCGATTTTCGACCAGCAACAGTAAGCTAAGTAAGAGGACGCGGACCAATCGCAGATGCCAGCACCACCCACACATCCGGTTATCTATTTTCAGTGCGCTGGCTCAGACTTATAGAAACCCTCTCCATCTGAGCGTCCTCCTCGCCTCTTGTTAGCCAATCAAGCAAGAAAAACCACTCTGTGTAGGCAATTTTATGTGTCTTGAAAGCAAGAAAAAATGACCTGCCGCAAACGAGAAGAGCGTTTGATTTGTCGGTTTAGACAACCCTGCGGGTCACCGCCCGATGCTTGCAGCAGCGTTTTCTTAACTTTGAGATCTCGAGATTAGAATAAAAACACGTTGGAATAGTTTTACGCTATGGGTCTCTTAAACACAAGCATAACAGGCACCGTACGTAAGGTAACGTGAAGTAATGCATAGATTGTGGGCTTGTTTTGACGCTACTCTGCCCCTGCTCAAAAGTTTCTAATAGCTTAAGATTTCGAGGTGCTAATCGAATAAAACACCTTTACAAATTCCAGAGGTGCTATAAAGTAAAGCTGCTCTCAACATTTCTATTCCGACTGTGCAATCAGTTCTCCGCGATTGGTCAAAAATTATTTTGGACCACGCCCACTTCGCCTATCATGCGACGTCATGAAAACCGCGGTAGCTGCCAATCTTACATGACGTGTGCAGACTGATTATGCACGATTCTACCGAACATAAGAAAAATAATTATTTCTGATTCGAAGCCTTTTCGCCATAAACCCTCTGCTATTGGACAAAAGGTTTTAGGCTGCACAGACTTCATCTGTTTGTCACTCGACACCACAAAACTTCAAAAACACATTGCGTAAAACTGAAGTTTACTCGTCAAAGATGCATTATTATGCCAAACAAAATTAAATTTTTTTCTGAATAGCCGGAGAATGACGGCCTCGTTCCAAAACGAATTGAAGATGGCTGCCGCCGATCGCTCAGGCACTGGCTACTCGCATCTGCCAGGGAGCATGGATTTATTGGTGTATAACAAAACTTTTTGCGCGGCCGTATAACGTTATCGAGCCCTTTCGGCACGTATACGACATCACTCTGCCAGCTCTTCTTTGCTGAGTATCCGTTTAAGAGGCATTTTTGTTCTCTCCGTTGCACGCCGTGGCCATTTTATACAAGCCACCGCAAGCTCAGTAAAGGAAAGCAGACCAATCGCAGACGCCGGCTCCTCCCTCTTTATGCGGTTATCTATTTTCGGCGCGCTGGCTCGCCATCATTGAACCCCTCTCCACTTGAGCGTGCTCCTTACCTCTTGTCAGCCAATTAGATAAGAAAAACCACTGAGGGTAGGTAATGTTATTCGCTTTTAAAGCAAACAAACGTGGCATCCTATAAACAAGGAGAGCATTTGATTGGGCTGCTCAGGCAACACTGCGGGTCACCGCCCGATTTTTGCGTCGGCGGTTAAGTAAATTTCACTTAAGGAAATTGGAATAAAAACATATTTGAAGAGTTTAACGTTATAGGGCCCCAGACCTTAAAACACAACGCTTTACCTTGTGCCCGAAAAATACCATGTCTCTTGAGAGATGAATCTTACAAGATTGGTGAAGAGATATTGAGACGTGTACTTATCTTTATCGGGCGACCACGTTTGGCTGCCTAACAATTGTTATCGCACAGCGCAGGACGCGCCTGCATGTAAAAGAAGTTTCAGGAATGTTATCGATGGTTCCGTTGTGCCTGAAGAATACCATGTCTCTTGACAGATGAATCTTACAAGATTGGTGAAGAGATATTGACACGTGTACTTATCTTTATCGGGCGACCACGTTTGGCTGCCTAACAATTGTTATCGCACAGCGCAGGACGCGCCTGCATGTAAAAGAAGTTTCAGGAATGTTATCGATGGTTCCGTTGTGCCTGAAGAATACCATGTCTCTTGACAGATGAATCTTACAAGATTGGTGAAGAGATATTGACACGTGTACTTATCTTTATCGGGGGACCACGTTTCGCTGCCTAAGAATTGTTATCGCACAGCGCAGGACGCGGCTGCATGTAAAAGAAGTTTCTGGAATGTTATCGATGGTTCCGTCCACTGTCTTTCACCGTAACTGTGCAATCTGATTGCATGTATGCGCGACGCGAGTAGTGTAGAACTTTGTGGAAGAGACGCGCGTCCCAGCGGTTAATCTGGAACATTCGACGACTGATCTATAAAAGCCGACGCGCTTGACTCGCTGATCAGATTTTCGACGATCGCCGACCATGTTCGCCGCTATCGTTGTGCTATATGTGTAGCCTGTTTTGTGGGCACAGGTTCGCCCAATAAAAGTTAGTTTTGTCGTTTACAGTATTGCCACTGTGTTTTTCAACGTCACGACCACGTGACAATATTTCAATTAGGAGTGCCGAAAGAAAATCATCCTTCGCTACGTCATTTCTGCATAAATACAGCTGAAGGTCTTTCATAAGTAGCTTTCGTCTGTTTCTTCTGAGTACTTCCGTTTTTTCAACTGGTTTGCTTGCTCATTTGATATGTTTTTCAACAGAGCAGGGCAAAAACTGCATATCTGTCCAACTCGCTTTCACTTGTGCCATGGAAGAATGAAAACTAAAGAATCAGATAAATGCCCATGACAGTGCCTTTCAAATATGAGGCGAACAGCCTGAAGATACTTATAGGAAAACGCTGTTCACTGATCGAGCTGTTTTCTCTAGTACAAACTTTGCAGCCTTGTGCCTGAGGACTCCACGAAGCGTGTCCATGGTGTTTTCGGTGCGTTGTCTACTCCTGTCGCGATTGATTTATCTGCAGCTGTCCTTGTTGCCAACGTCCTCTGCTAGCCAGAAATTTGCAGGCTCATTACAGCCTGCTATTTTAGACCAAGCCTTTCGACATGTTGCCCACTTCTTGCTTGCTTTTTGATGGTACTCCAGAGCTTGACTTCGCTGAGTGCTTAGTGTTCAATCGATGGCAACTTTGCTTTCGCTGCGAACAGCCAAATGGCTAATGGGCCGTTTTCGCAAAACTGTCCCGTTAAAAATTATGTTTATGTAATGTACAAAGATGAGACGACTAATGCTTTGAACGAAAATTGTATGAATATGTTATCGCCGCTGTTTTCGAATAGCGAAAAACGAGCAAATTGCGACATAAAGAAATTCTAGTACAGGAGTGGCCACGAGCCACAGGTACTCGCTGCACGTTCGAATACATATTAGTGCTTTTATGTAGGCTTCCTAGCCGAAAAAGCCAGGGCTGAGATGGACGAAATGGGAACAAAAAATATTGGTGCTCATGTGTGCGATGGTAGTCAGAATCATTCCAAAAACGCCCACCATCACTCCTATGATTACTGTTATAACCTTGGAGTGTTAGGCCAAATTATCTCTCACTGTTTGTCGTTACGAAAGCACAGTCTCACATCGCCAACGCAACCCGTTTTTTGACGCGTGACATGGCGTTTTAGGGGCAAACGCTACACAATAAATAACTCATGGGCGGGGCAAGACATTTGGCATGGGTATTAATTTCGCATCGAAGCTTAATACTCAACTATCGATCGCGTTTCTAGTGTTTCTTGCCAAGTTGTCACCGTAGTGCTGCGAAGCAACTAAATTGTTAATACGAGAAGTCCATTGCGATCAAAGGCTGGACAATGTTAGTCGGTTACCTGATCTCTAAGTTGAGGAAATCAGCAGCGGTGATGTTGTTCAATTTTCTCTGCAAATACAAGCAAAGACGCGATTTTTTTTAAATACCGCCTCCCTGCTAGAAAAAAAATTGAGCGTATATAAGAGTGAGAATCATTGCGTTGACCAGGTAGGAATGACAGAAGAAATGTTACGGGGTCTCTGACTTAGCCAAAGCTTCAACGTCCGCCAACCAGCGTAAAAGCTATTCGCTTTCCCCGATCGGCCAGGTACTAGCTCAGGTTACCTCGGAGCAAAAGCACTGGCAGTAAACCGTTTTACGGTGTCGAGCTACCTTAAGGGCTTCAGTTTATGATCGTGGCCGTTTCAGCACGTCTTGTTTTATGTCTAGCTTGCTTCTGGTTTATATTTTTCGTTCCTTTTTTCCACGGTGCAGACCCCCAGCTGTATTTATGGTCTACGGCTTTTGTTTTTATTTAATTAGGTGGTGTAATACAGTGCTACTTTCTACAGGTGACGATGTCCTGGGCATTGGAGATACTCTTTCGAATTTTTTTTTCACTGTTAACTAAGGAATTTTTGTTTTTGCATCCTGAGATTTATTATTCCTACGGTTTTCGCACGGCATGATACAATAAAACATAGAAAAAAAAGTAGCAGTCCCTATCGCTTTCGTTGTGAAACCGATTGGTCCTACTGAAAGGCTGTTATCTTGGTGCCAATTCGGCTTCCGTTATCCACTGCCAATTTTCTGTAGTATTTTTGTTGGTGCTTTATCTACGAATTGAATTTCCTAGTTCAAATAATCTCGGTTTGAAGCAGTAAGATAGTAATTTGCTGGGTTCCGTGCGCGCTTTTTGATAGTGGAGCATAAAGTGCAGGGAATATATTCGAGCCATAAAAGAATCACAAAAGTTCCCCTTCTAGTTCTACACTTCTGATAATTTTACTGCTCGGAACGCTGGCATGGAAATGCTGAGGTCTGCAACAAATCACTGTTTTCCACCCGCATTTTCCTTCACATCTTCAAAAGAGCTCGTGAAAGAACATTCTGCCTTGAACTTGTTAAATGAATTACACGTTTTTGTTTTGTATATGCTAAAGTACTTTAAGGTTCGTCAGTTTCACAATATCTGTGTTAAAAATTCCTAGCTGCACTTACTCTCAAGTTGCGAAGCGGAATTCGCGATCTTCGTACCTTATCTCTATTTTTCTTGAAGCCTCAGCTGCCAAAGGTTTACGTTCCCAGTACCTTGCTAAACTAGGGACATTTAATGCCACGAAGAATGCATGAAGACTGTCCAACATAAGAGCCCATTCTTCAAAAAGGCAATAATGGCGATGCGCAAATTATTACGTCGCAACTTCTTTTAGCCCAATGACATGGAAATTATCAACACATCGTGTATGATAAGACGCTGTATATGCTTGCTTCAATTGCCATTTGTCGTCGTTTCGTGGGGTCGTTTTATTCTTTCTTTCAGTATTCCTTGGGCTCTTTCACGTAGGGGCTAGTAGGGAGACTTAGGCAGTATCACACAGTTACAATAAATACAATTTAAGGTGCACGCATATAAAACCACCATGAACACTTGGTTTTTCTCTTTAATTGACTAAAGTGATTAGGACTGGTTGTTAAGAGTGACCTGAGTCAGCTTCAAGCAACGAATGATCTCGCAGATATACATGCCGTGTTTCCCCAACCATTGCTCTATGGGTGAGAGTGCCACCCAGAATTTAACTTAAATCCCTGTTTCGTTTTGTAGCGAAGCTGCCTATGGCTAGGAATCCGGAATTCAGTCATGGTGTAACGTCGAGAGAAATATATCTTCATCAATGGCTCATACCCCAAATGCAAGGCCTCATACTCCCGTAAGGCAGAGGCTACATGCACTCAGCAACGTGAAGAGAACACCGAATAACGACCTATATAGCTGTCGACGCATTCCGGACGCATGTTCACCATATGTCGAGTTTCTGTTCACCATTTCGCTCACTTGCCTGAGAAAATACCTAAGGCAGCGTTTTCGAGATCTGTTACGGCTAACCAGCACACTTTGTCATTGAGATACTCGCCTTGCAACAAGAACGCCAACCCGTCTTTGGTGCTTGAAAAAGCCTCCTGTGTGCCTTGCTGTTCAAGGAATTGTGAAGAAGGCTAGCCTGACCACTACGGCTCTCAAGCAGATCACATTGGAACTTTTTCATTGTTCGTACGCTAACCGTATACACGTTTACACGGACGGTTCAGTCTCGGAAAGTTCGACGGGCGCCATTGTTATTCCATTTCAATCTGTCGTCATCAAATTTAAGACTACCCACGTCGCGACATCTACAGTTCCAAACTCGGCGCACTTCGAGCTGCTGTGGAATACATTCAAAAGGAACCGCTCAGCAAATTAGCAATGCTTTGTTATTCGAAAGCAGCCCTCTATCCAAAGCTTGCGTGGTTTACGACGTGGTTATTAAGACCGGTTGGTGTCCTAAATCAACGAAATTTGTCATTGCGAATCTGAAAGAAGACACGATGTAATATTTCAGCGACTGCCTGAACATTGTGGCATCGTCGATAATCACCTCGGCGATGACGCTGCCCGACGTGCCCAGGCTGAAGCGCCGACAATCCTTATACCTTTATCGAGAGTAGACGCTGCAAGAGAGCTTCGCAACCTGGCGCGTACCGTCACGTTGGGCTGCTGGTATACGCCGAAGAACTCTAACCGTTGATTATAGAGCCTCGACCCATCACTGAAACTAAAGTTACCAGCAAACCTTTTACTACCTGATGCAACACTGCTGTGTCGACTGTGGGTAGGAGTAGCATTCACTAACTTCTACAACTATCGTATTGGAATGGTGGACTAATCAATGTGCACTAAGTACAAGTGTGAAGAGATCACCAATCTTCTTCTGTGCCACTGTTCTCGCCTCGATAATCACCGTCAGCCGCTCCAGTGCGCCTTGAAAAGACTGGATGATAGGCCATTTTCAGAAGCAAAGGTCTTGGAAGCCTAGCTTCACAGTTCATCAGCCCAGAAAGCCATTCGAGCATTTCTTCAGTACCTGAAAGCAACAGACGTGAGTGCTCCACTGTAGTCATGCTGCACCTAGCTTAGTGCATGTTAAAAGGCGATATAGACTCATGTCTTCTCTCTCTCGTTCTTTCACTCCCTCATCCCATTCCCTCGCGGAAGTAGCAAACTGGACTCAGTCTGGTTAACCTCCATGTCTTTCCTTGCTCCCATCTCTCTCCCTGTCTCTCTCTCTCTCTCTCGAAGCGAACAGTGCATACATTCTTTGTAATCATGCATACAAAATGCAGAACAACATACGTTTTAATAAAGAACAAGTTCAAAACAAGCATCCGAACCACGTAATTCATCATAAATCGTTCTTGCGCCGACATGCAATGCGAAGGAAGTAGCACTCGCCGCATACGTTTCCCGGTAAAGATTACTGTTTCGCAAGCTGCCACAGCGACGACAGCTTGACTGTAGCATACGAAGCAAGAAGTGACGTAAGTACACTTTCGTACTTAAAAATAAACCCGTCTACAATTGATTTCTGTTTTTTTCAGTGCTATAGGAAGGCCACGTATAGTGAAGACTCCCGAAGAACAGCGTGCATAGGAGGCGTGGCGAATTTATTTTATCTCTGATGAACTTTTTGTAGGTGCACGAAGCAGCGGCGCAAACCACGTCGCAGGCCGTCGCGACGTCTTCGGCGAGTAATTAGGTAAAGTAGATGTGAATGTCGCCACGGGAATAATTTCAACTTACGTTGCAATGGGTATTCGTTCTAGTTGCCGTTTGCAGCTTCGTTGTCCAACCACCTTCACAGCGTGAATTGGAGACCACTTTTTGTTGTGCATTTTTTATTCTACTTTAATTGTTCTATTTTTCTTACGTGCAATGCTAATATATATCTGTCGTATATATTCTGTCGCGTATATGTATATATTCTGTCGCGTGCCTTCTTGCCTGCTTCTAAAAATAGAGTCGACTTACTACTCGCCGCTCCTTTGAGTTTAATTCTGCCTTCTTTGCAAATCGGCAGGTGTTTCGAGGTTTGGACGTTTTCATTTTTCCAGGGTCCTTCTAAAGATACCGAGCAGGGGAGTCCATGTCGAGAATGCGGTTTGATATTTAAAAGTTCCTCTGCTGCCTTTTGAGTGATGCTTGCGAAAGAGCGATGATAGACCTGAGCTTAGCAACAGTGCAACTATAACAGAAAAATAGAGAGGGAGAGAGAAAGAAATAAAGGTATATATGGAAGGCAGGGTAATGTAATGCGCAAAGTAAGAAGCTAAGTATGAAACAATTTTGGCGGACATTGCAACTGTAGCATCCCTTCGTACAGATTAGGATTGTGACTGCCGGTTCATAGTATGAGGGAACGCCTCCAATATTATACTTCAACAAAAAAAATGCTGATTTCAGCTTCACAGGCCACCTTCTGCGAAAGTGAAACTTTTCACTTGTTGCGCCTAATATTTAAAAATATGTATTAGAATAAAATTCTGACAGCGGATAATAATGTTTGATGTTACATCAGTATTGCTTTAGCTGGTAATTCCTATAGCTATATCTTTATAAATAAAATTTTGAAAGAGTAGAGCAATTGATAAGCTGTCCCAGGTGACTCATAAATCTCCTTCAGACGCTCCCAAGTTCGAGCGAGACAATATTAGCGCTAAACTACGCCAAGAAAGAACATTGCAAAGGAGTGAGCCATGCGCATAATTGAAATATTTGTATTTAGTCATACTGTCGCGGTGTTCACTTGATGCCAAGAGAATAAATGATGTGGTAGAAAATTGAAAGAAATGAACGCTGATAAGAACAGCCACAGGGTCAGGCATAAAAATTGAAACAAACCTACACTGAGAGTCAAACTGTGCTGTTCAGAGTCCGTGTTTTTGTCCTTCAATCAAGAAAGTTTTTTCCTTCTTCCAGATAACTTGTGCGTCGTCTCCGCCGTGGTTTAGAGGGAAAAACTAATTACGGTTGTCGGGCATAGCAGTTGCTTCATAGTTGTGACTAGTTTGTCATACATAATTTTTTGAGCATTATCTACATATTTTAGTACGTTGTTTTATTATTGGCACATCTTAGATGAGGACAGGAAGCATAATGTAGCGACGCTTTCTTCCCACAGATCGGGAAAGATGCAGAGCAAGAGAGTGAATGTCGCCACTGAGGCTTAGTTTTTAAAAATTCCTCTGCTGGCTTTTGATTGATGGTTGCGAAAAGGTATATCTGGATACGAACAAAACATTTAAATTAGGTGACGGTAGGCTTTGGTTACAAACTAAGCCAAGGCGACAACAAACGAGACCAGAGTTGATGAATGTGGTCCTCCATTCAATTCACACTACATTCCCAAGAGTGGAGATCCCCATACTTACATTCCTTTTAACTCCTCGGAATGGTGAGAGTTAGACCATTCCGCCTACATGGAGCGGATGAGCTGATCTATTCTTAACAATCACAGTAAATGAACGCTTTCTCTGAAATAATCCTACTGGCGCTTGCCTGCCCATATGTAACTAGAAAAGTACATTTGAAGTCTTGAGAACGTTACAAACAATATTGCATTGAGTTTTTTCAACAAAAGAAACATGCTTTATGGTCTGCTATATGGGGTCGTCATTCCATTCTCATTCCATTCCGGGTGTTTAAAGATGTAAAATGATTCCGGAATCACTCCAATTCCGGAATTGCGACTCCGCAACTCTAGAAGTGACACCCACAAGCGCAGTGCATTTACTTCTCGTGGAATGGAGTGCCACCAACTCGACCAAACCAGCAACCTACTTATTCAAGTAACGTGCAGTATGTTATTGCAGCTTCTGTGAGGTATTTCTAATTACAGCTCTGGTAGAAGAATCTAAGAGAAGAATTCAATCAGCGCAATCCAATCTCAAGGAACAGTACAATATGATTATTTCCTTTCCTACTTAGTACTTATTTCACAGCGCATGCGTACAAGGTATTACTAAAGCATCCTTTCTATTTCTACATTAGTCATAGACACAGCTCCGAATTAATTTGACCAACGATTGAGCTACAAAGGCGGGAAGCTGCATGTGCCAAAGAAAATGTTAAAAGAGGGCCCATTTACATGCTCTCGTATTGTTTCGTATATACTTAATAAAAATCATTCTGACGTCGACAAAGTCAAGGTGGTAAAGAAATACTCAAAACAACTGTTCAGTCAAGCTGAAATCATTCCGGCTGCAATGCCTTCACAAAGCGTCGCCACTGCCGAGAAACACGCTTTCGTAAGCGAGAATATATTGCAAGTGTCTGACATAATTAGCGCCCTCACTTCTGGTAACGCAGTAGCTTATACGGTGTTCAATGCTCAATATATATGAGTAAATTTTATCCAGATGCTTGTATTCAAAACAGATAATTATCCAGCATTGAAACATTACAGGAAATGTAGCTTGAAAAATTTTGTTTCACAATGTTTTCCGCGGAGTTCTTTCTCGGCGCTATTTGCAGGAATGTGGCGCAACTCTCTGCGGCACTCTAGATTAAAGAGGAAGGATGAGGTCCGACAACACCAGCACGGGTAAGGATTCTGAGCTAAGGGACCCCTTTCTTCGCTTGCAATTTGAATTGTGGAAGAACAACCGCGCCCTTGTAGTCGCGATATCTGTGCAAATATGTCATCTCTTCAAATAATACAAACGTTTGCAGAAAGCTGGAACACAAGTCTACATTTTGCATTATTTACTGTCGGACCTGCTACGTCCGATTATGCTTCTTTGTGCTACCATAATTCTTAGCAGGGGACATTTCTATATGAAGGCAAAGTGACACATGAAAATGTACAATGTATCTTTCAAGTTCTCAGAAATAAAGTGAACATGTGGAAGCAATCTAGCTTTCACGAGCAAAATGTTTTCAAGCTCGCGTACTTTATCGAAAACAAAAAAAGAAACAATCACAGTTTCGCCATGAAGTCGAAGCATTGAACGCGACAGCTACATGTTAGAATATTACACAAAGTGCAAGACTCGTGGCTTCTAGTGGCAGCATGAGTTGAAGTAAAAGCGAGCTGTTGTTCTGAGGGTCCTTTGTTTGGATCTCACAATCGGACAATTTCATATATATTTAATAATCAAAGCCAACGTCTTTCTTAGTGATTTGTGCCACCCCTTCTCCGTATCGGGCGTGCTTCCAAACTCTTTCCTGCGTCAATCCAGGAGTTTGTGCACGGTCACGCTGATAAAATAAATAATTTTCAGGTTTGATTTCTATTATTGATTCGCACTTCAATTATCTAAGTGTCAGAAGGTTTAAGATAGAAGGCATGCGCTTGCGGTGTTTTGTCTCCTGACATTCGTTTGTGAGCTACCAATCTCAAAATACTGAGGAATATTTTGTCAAGAATGTGAGACCTGGGGTGGCTTGCACGAACAATTAATAACGCAAATAGTAATGAATTTAATGAGCGCGTTCCTAAATGTTCCATAGACAACGCGTAGTACACACAAGAACCCGTTCTCAAATTCGTTATTATTTTCGTTATTAAATGTTCATGCAAGCGGCCCCTGGTATGAAAACTTTAGTGATAAACTTGTGTGGCAATATAGCCTGCATATATCGCATGTCATATAGCATGCCATGGCTGATAGCATACATATACCTTAATATATACGCACCCTCACCGTGACGCCGAAGGCAACGGTGACGACGACGGCCAAAAATTCCCTCGCACTGCCCATGTAACTTCTATCGCAATAAAGACACAGGATGCACCTGAAGGCACGAAGGTTGATCTATAGAGTATGGTACAGGTTGGCTACCCTGCACTGGAGCCAGGGGTCAGGGATAGCATGACATAAGAGAAACGCGAAGAACCTAAAGCGTCCACACAATTAAGGACGTAGCGATTAGAAAGCATAACACGAAGGACCGTAGCGCTCAGGTATTGAAGCAACGCGGATACATCCTTGAGCACAAGGAGGAAGCAGGAATAGACGGAAAGACGGGAAAGTTAGCCAGTTCTCAGACTGGTTGGCTACCCTGTGCTGGGGAAAGGGGGTAAAAGACCTTGAGCACAAAGTTTATTTGCGAGCACTGACCTAAAAATGATTGTAAACTACTTTTCAGTCTCTCAAGCCTATCTGCACTATAGCGTAGCTAGACGTGAAGAAGGAGACGTCGAACATTGTGTCGTGATTCGTATTTCATTGGAAGCCACTGTTTTTTTTTTCCATCTCAGTTTATTGTGAAGAAAACGTGATTATCCCCATGACTGTCGCAACCCTTCCCTATTAGCTCAGAAGCAGGTGGGCAATGTTGCTGACAAAAATATTGGCCGGGCTATTAGGAAACAAGATCGCAGCGCTAAGGAAGAAGAAGACATAAATGCGAAATGCACAGAGCGGGCTTGCCTAAATCCGGGCTCTGACCTGCAAGTTGAAGTGCACTCTGAATACTAACCACACTTGCTCCCTCTATGTGTTCCTGGTTTCTCACACAAGACATGGGCCCGACCTGTACAGTCTGCCATAGATTTGGACTGGCCCCAATCCACATTCCTCGAAACCTACCTGCGAAGGACTAGACCAGTCTGACAAGACAATCCTGCTGGCGCTAGCGTCTTTAATCAAATGTACTTGCGTAAGTAAACCTACTGAAGTTATCGAGTAATGCAGGCTTGTGCCCGTTATGGCAGAATTAGCTATTTCTTTACTTGAAGGTTGCCTTTGTCGAATATAAATAAAAAAGCGTTAAGTTGGAAAGGGGTACCAGGAAGTGCACAAGAACGCGTACACAAAAAAGACGTTACACACCTATACACGCTGGACCTTCAACTGTGCTTTATTGAAATGTACCTTCCCGCACAAGAACAGATGCCTCGTAAGTTGATCTCGCAGCGAACGCTCCTCTTACAAGAAGGAAAAAGGAAACATAACGGCCACTCGAAAGTCCCCGCTAAGAAAAGTGCCGATGGCAACAGTTCTCTCTTATCTGCTCAGGAGCAGCTATAGGAAGCTCTCAGTCTTCGCTAGTTTGCTTTATTTTATATTTTCTTCTCACGAGCGGCGAGGGCCATTGACGATAGCGCAACTGGAACAACTTCCTGTAAGACAAGACTTTCCTCACGTACGAACTTCCACGTGCTTTTCTGTTTTCTTTCACTTTCCGCGTAGCCACTTAATGGTTCCAGCGTGGAACAAGGAGTGGGTAGTCGACAGATCAGCAGGTTATTCGTCTTGTTCGTTGCTGCCAGCAAATGGGAAGCTTTCGGCCGTGACCGGCTTGCCTGAGTGATAGCTTGGCATGGCGCTCCAAATCCAGAAAATGCAAGCTGCTCCCGTTGCAAAGTTTGAGCGTTGTTTTGTTTGAACAGAACACCCTGATCATTAGGCAGAGTCGTCAAAACGTTTGCCTCGGTCGAACAAGCTTTCGTGTGTGAGGAAAAAAAAATAGTGTTTTTTAATTTAAAATTCACACTAGTTTTGTATGATGCAAAAGAATCGCAAACACTTAGAATTTTTCCGGGAAACGTTTAACCATTAGCTTCACAATTGCCGAGAACTAATGCCACAGGTTTCTGCGGCATTGCAACATCTGTGCCTCGTAGACGCACGTGGCGTCATTTTCTTTAACCTAAACTGCTTTAACGTTACAACAAAACATACGAAGTACTGTTGTATCAACAGGAAAGACTGTGATAAAGTTAAAATAGATACGCTTGCAATATGGCTTCGTGTGACAAGAAACGTCTCCTTGTGAATGGTAATAGGTAAAAAATGCTTATTTTCTTTTCCAAATATGTTGCAAGATAAATATGTAGCTTGGTTTTAGTCAATGATGGTATTACTTGCAAAAAACGTTGCGCTGATATCAGGAAGAATTAGTTCCTTCTTTTGCCACTTTAAACAAATTGTGGTCTGCCCACCAAGCAACAATATGTACTCTTATCTGTGTAATGTTTTTCTATGGAATCAGCTTTGCACAATTATAGCACCAAGCCTTCCTGTTGGAGGTGCATTATATGTATTGAAACTTCAACCAGATACCCGTGCTTCGTCCACCAAAGGGTCGCTGAAATAACAGGACATGACACTGATATTACAATTATTCTATCATAATTTCAGCTTTACCTCAAATGATTTCTGTAAGGTACGATGTCTTCTCCGTTTTCCTACGTTTAAAGCTTAACTGTGCGTTGTTTTTGAAAGACGCATTTGTAAGGCGATCAACCAAACTTATTCTCAAACACCAAAGAATGGCATTATTGAAGTATTTGGCAAGTATCACTCTACCTTTATAGGTGCAACGTTAGCTGAAAATGCCAGTAAGATTAAGAAGAACCAGGTCATAGTAAAAAAAATTGCGAAATCAAGTTCATAACGGAATAATGAAACTTACAGTACACTGAACCTCGACAACAAGCATAGTAACCAGAAGCGTGTATTTTGACAAGCCGACGCAGCGACCACGAAGAAAGCGCTGTAATGAAACTACGAAATGAGACGTAACGTACGCCAGGACCGAGCTCCATCTGTTAACAAGGTGCCTTCCGCCACAGTCGCATAATGTGGTGCGCGGGTCCACAGTCCTGTTCAAAAGCAAATCACTGCCGACAGCATTTAACCGTCGGCGAAGTAGAAGACACCAATTAGTGAGCAGCGTGCATTCAGAAAAAAAAAACATTCGCTAACCCGACGCATGTGCAGGAATCCATCTGAAACAAATCTTTCTTTCATGTTGGCGCAAATTATCCATCCAGCAAATGGTTTGGTTCAGCAACACCTCTCGTGGCGCAACGACAGCATTCTCTTCTCGCTCGAAACTTCTTTCGGGGCTCCATCTATTCCACTGTAAATGCACGCTATGGGCCCGTTTTGCTCACTTCACTTCTTTACCCACACTCGGAATCCCTCTTCGCCTGATTGCTTTTTCACTTCTTGCCTCTTATCACCTTTGTTGTTCGTGCACGTGCCCAGTACCACATACCCGTGTCCCCCGCCCCGCATTTGTGTAACTGGTAAGACAGCACCCCAAAGTGGGGGGAAACAAAAATAGGCAAAAGCAGGAAAATTCCCACGATATATTCGCGTAAACGGGCTATCCCTTCCTCTCTATATGCTCTAGCAAAAGTGTGCGAAATTCTCTTGTAAAGTTACGTGATTCACAGGACGCAGGCCGCCATCATGGCATCTGCAGATACGCAGAAATGTACCTCTAAATTTTAAAGAGATTCAGTTATTTTTACGAAATAGTTGAATCTCCTAATGGGTGAAATATAAACAAGCTGTAAAAAGTCAGTGCTCAGTAACCGACTCTTCATCACGACAAATATTTGAAACAAACCAATCTGTTTTCCCGCAAATACCCGCACTCTACCGGTGAAATCCAAAATCAAAATCCGAAATCCAAAATTCGTCACTGTGTTAACCCTTTAAAACTAACATGCCGAGGATGACGAGGCCGCCTTTGACGAAGATGGTCCCTCATATCGAAACGTTGGCCAGCCTTTCTGAGGCACCTTATCCCTGTTCATAACCTGTATACCACAGTATACCGGTGAGAATAACTTTTTATCCGCCAAAACAAAGCTGAATTATTCACCCAAAGTATGAAAACGTTGTGCGATAAGTCCTCGTGCTTCCGTGAAAAGGTTATTTCATATGTATTCTTGTACCCTGTATGTTGTACGATGGAACCATTCAAGAGATAAGGAGTAGCCGGCGCCTTAAATTGTGCGTCAACATCTCCTTATATCAATAAAAAAAAATGCACCAGAACAAAACCTTGAACAATATGTCGGAATGTGACGGGGACCTATACTAACGGAAATGTTTTGCTCCATATATACGAACAGGTACCTGAGAATTGAGAAATCCCAAAAGCTGTCGTATCATTTTCTGTCGGAAGTTGGTGCAACAACATGACACCCATACCAAAACTGGGTCATTCTGTTTTATAAGTGCATGAATACCGAAAACTTCTCGCGCGGCATAATTCCGCGTCTTACTGGAATCGCCTTGCACGCGTCCTGTTCAAGTAAAAATGTGCGGCGCTCATAAGATCTCACACCCGACTTAGGCATAGGCTGTAGTTGACCGCAAAATTTATATTCTGCCAGGCGTGCTAGCCGACTATCAAGTAAAGCACCCCACACGCGACATGAGAGCACGCAGACTTTCTTTGGCGTCGTTTCCGCGGCGAGGGCTTGAGCGTGCAGGTGGTGCTTTTGAGTCCTCTACCGGCGGTGCCAAGTTTTGGCTCCCTCCCGGACTCTTGTTCGCAAGACTCGACCTAACGAGCCTGCTCCTTAAATATTTAGCCGAGAACGGCCACGGCGAGACATAGTAGCACGGCATCGTCCGCTGTTGCCAGTGCGTGTTCGCGTTCTTAGAACCGGCTGCCGCCCACCGTGTTTCAGCACTTGGCGTCCCCCTGTAAGGGCGTGTTACAGCTGCTGTGGACGTAGCGGTAAAATAACGAACGCATAGAGAAGCAAGGCTCTCTCGAGTCATTCTGTAAGTCGCCATTTGCGGGCGATTCCTCGTGGAAAGGAAGAATATGACTACTTGCGTTACGCTCGGTCTAAAAAATTAAAAAAAATTAAACTATGGGGTTTTACGTGCCAAAACCACTTTCTGATTATGAGGCATGCCGTAGTGGAGGACTCCAGAAATTTTGACCACATGGGGGTCTTTAACATGCACCTAAATCTAAGTACACGGGTGTTTTCGCATTTCGCCCCCATCGAAATGCGGCCGCCGTGGCCGGGATTCGATCCCGCGACCTTGTACTGAGCAGCCTAACACCATAGCATGCTCCGTTTCGCTGGGCACTTTCTCCAGATACAACGTACAGCTAGGTCGCAATGTCACTCGCGTCAAATAGGGTTGTGAACCATAGTAGATTTCGCGAGACTGATTTCAGTATCAGGAAGCAGCCATGAGTCTATGCGCTTCACTTGACCGGAATAGATATATGTTGAAAGTTAAAACTTTGTTAGACACAAACCCTCATCCTCGTTGACATGGGCGGGTGCGCCACAAGTTTTTCGAACACATCAATTGTAATTGTAGTTGGTGAAAAACATTCAATGCGAAACAAAGTGTTTTGATGCTGGCAATATATTTCTGGAAAGGGGTGATAGAGACAATATTTATGTTTCTTATAAGGGAAATGTATTAATTTGATTTCCTTTGCTACACAGCCTTGCCAAATCTGTACATGCGATGTTTGTTTTTCAGATATTCTCTTGCGCACGTGCCTCAAAAAATTCGTGTTGGCCGCTACCAAACGTCCATTTCTCATGCTACAGCCACATGAAGTCAACAGACAATGAAGCCCAAAATTTACAGGAGAAATCCAGTGTGCTTTTAACTGAAGTATAGAAACGGTTAGCTAAAGGCAAACGACTGCCGTGAAAAGATTAGTTGCGGCCTGTGGGAGCCGAGCCATCATTTGGAGCTGAAAGGATGTTCTGCGTTCGCCACCAACGCCATGAATGGCGCTGACTAACAGACTAACACCCCCATGGACTAAGTCGCGTGCACATACGCAACTACACAAGAAAGTATAAGAGGAGACAACCATAGCGCAATTCCTGGAGCATTCCAAGTTTAACACATAAGTTGTGCGTTTGTATCCCGCATGTATATGTATCAGTTTGCATTGAGACTTCGGTATTTCTTCTGTAGTAAAGAAGATGATGAAGAAAACGCTCTTGGGTACGCTGTGCGCGCGATCAGCATTCGTGTACTCCGATTTGACCTCTATTGTGTCCAGTGTCCGAATAAATTGTCATACTACATTATGTGGAGGTTCCGCTCTGTCCGACTTCACTCTGGAACTTCGCAGCCGAACGCTGACAACTGCACCAGCCACTACTATGAACGAGGTGCCCAAGAATCCGTCTGACGCATCCGCCGCTCCTATCAATTGCGGTGCCATCCAGCGGCGTTGGGACCCCCCTGTCTTTAGCGCATCAGGTGAGACTTTGGTGGCTGTATATTTCTGAGTGCGTCAGCAAATACGACATCTAGGATGACCCGACAAAGCTACGTACCATCATCTTCTAGCTTTCTGACGTTGCGAACCTCTGGTTCCATAATAATATTCGGGAACTACAAACCTGGTCCGCTTTTAGGACAGCATTTACGGAAGTCTTCGGCTGCCCGGCCTTGCGAAAATTCCGTGCGGAACAGCGTCTAGGCCAGCGCGCTCAGCAGGCCGATGAGACACCAGCTACATAGAGGATGTCCTGTATATTTTCGCCCGCGTCGATTACGTCATGTGGGAAGAGGACAAGGTGAAACATATCCTCAAGGGCATCGATGACGACGCATTTCAAATGCTTCTAGCGCGAAACACTAGTTCTGTCCTTGCTGTCGTCACTCTTTGCCAGAGCTTCGATGAGCTGGGTCGACAATGGGTCTTTGGGCGTAGCGCCGTTGCGTCTGGTGACTCTCTCTCGAGCCCCACACTTCGCCCCTACTCCACGCCCGCATCATTGCTCTCCGTTGACGTTAAGGATTTCATTCGTGAGGAGCAGTCGCACCAACTGTCTATGCTGCCTCTCAGCGATCGACCTCTCCAGCCTGACGCATCTCTGGCTGCTCCCATTATGCGGGCCATTCGCTAGAAACTTGCTGAAGCGCTACCTTTAGCTAAACCCTCTCAGCCTGTGGCTGCACTTCAGACCTATACTCGCAGCGCGACTTGTGCCGTCTACATTCGCGTTTCATGCGGCAATGCGACCTCTAGCTGTGCCTCCTCCCGCGTCGCCTCCAATTGCGCCTTGAAACCCAGTTCAGAACCCTTCGCGCACACGCGACAAGTGGCCCGTATGCTTAGCTTGCGGTTTCGCCGGCCATGTCGCGCGCTTCTGCCATCGTCGCTCTGCTACCTGCTAACCATGCTTTCGCAACACCTGGATATGGCTATTCCCACGATGCTACCGGGCATGCCATGCTCCCCGACCCAGAGTTTGCGCCATCTCCTCGACTCCCTGTCAGCAACCACTGTTTGCCGTCACCACGTCGTCGCTCGCTTTCCGCCTTGCGTCACGGTCAATCACCTAGCGAGAGAAACTAGTTGCTGTAGTTCCGTAGGCACGAACTGCACGCTTCGCGACTTCTACAGGATCTGCACTGACTGTACTGTATTGCACTGTACTGAAGATAAAGAATTTAAACAGATGTTGCAGGAGGCCCTCTTTCACTCATTGACTAGAGACTTTATTCTGTATATACAATGTGTATGTACAGTATACCCTATGTGTAGTCAAACAGTTCTGATTGTGTCTACTGACAGAAGTACTGCCTCCGCATCTGTTTGTATATCACCTAATGTTTGATGCAGTAGAACCAGCTGTATGCATCCTCAAACCTTCAAGTAGATTTGACACCAATTGGCAGCTGTATTGAGTAAAACGTTTACTGATAATTTTAGAATAAGACTTATGGTAAGGATCACCTGAATTTCTCGATGAACTACGCTGTGACTGCAATTTAAGTTCCTTCATTGTTCGAATTATACAGATATTAGTTGCCCAGTTCAAGATATTATATTAGAATGCCTGCACGCCGTTCTTAATGTTAACACACTACGTGTTTGTTCAGCCAATGCACCAAACATTGCGAAGCAGTAGACTCTAAGGTATTGAGCAAAGGAGAGGCATAAGCGGAAAGGCAGAGAGGTTAACCAGATCAGGATATCCGCTTTCCTACCCTACACTGGGGATGTGGAAAAAAAGGATAGGATAAAATATAAAGGGGCAGAGAAAGCCTACGATCTTGGCGAACTCAACCCAGGGACAAAAAAAAGCCGCTGAAGTGTTCTAGTAGTTTGCTTAGACCAGCTGTCAAATGAAGCGCACCATCTTCCGTGTAGATTTGGTTTATAATGTATATCTTCTATCGAGGAAAGGATGCTGACTTGTGGACTCCTCCTCTACTCTGGAGGTGCCGCTACAGCACTCCGTGTAGGGAATTAAAAACTGTTAAAAATGTAGGGTGCTAGTGAGGACATTCACAAGAGAGGGAAACGAAGCGAAGAAGGCAAGGTAGGAAGGTTAACCAAGGACGCACCTTGTTGGCTACCCTGCACTTGGGGAGCGGAAAGGGGAAGAATAAAACAAAACGTGAAAAGGGGGCATGACTACAAATGGTTATTACTGCAGCCGAAACACAATACCGGGGCAGGACTGGTTCTTCGATAGCGGCTTCCTGTCATGATGTGAACGGTAACTAGAGAGGCCAACGCTGAACGGTCAGCAGGCACTTAGCACCAGCGCATACAAATTCAGCTAGGTATAGAAATGGTATTCAGGTGCGCTTGACGTTTTTTTGCAACAGCACTGGAATGTGGTTAGTTACGTCATATGAGTAAAATCTCCTGTACGAAAAAAAAACTATGTTTATAGGACTTTGCTTTTTTTGTCTAAGAAGCAGTGGATACTACCCAGTCGCCGCGACATACCATTATGAGGCCAGCAGCACGTACAAGCTAAAATTTTCACGAATCTAAGCTAATGACGCCAGCGCTGTCATTTATGTGGCTGGAGGATAATTTTTTTTTCTCCCCGGCTCTTTTAGTGAATCGAAGAGAAGGGAAGATCGATAGAGGAAGTGCAACACATCGCGACGACTCGTGATGGATTTAATAGCCACCAGCTTGTCATTATTTTCTATAAAGAGGATTCGATGGTGCAATTTATGTGCTGAGGCGAACGCAGTTCGTTTGGCACTTGTGAGCAAATACACCCAAACCTGTGTTATCTAATTTGGGTCTTGCTAGCATTTACTCTTGCAATTGTTAGTCAGTATCTTTCCCGTTTTTCGTGTTTTCCGCACATTTGTACATCAATTCCTTTAATGTTTCATGAAGCAAAAAAGATCTTACTCTACCGACGCAAATTCTGTAGAAAAAGGGTCTGGATTCAGTTGTTCAGAAATTTCTCGTGGCGTTTTATTTCTCTAAATTTTCTCGGGCTCATAGTGAGGAAACGGGCACGGTACTGACTAAAAAAAATCTCCGATACTGACAACTTCAACACTCGATTTGCAATAAACCAAGCAAAAAGAGAGATATAGATAAACGGGGTGGAAAAGGCAGGAAGTTTGGCTTCCGAAGGTTCTGGTTTGCTACCCTGCACTAGGGGAAGGGGAAGGGGAAATGAAAGACGAAAATAATAGCAGAGAGAAAACGCAAAGGCACAAAAAAATAGAGGATGTTGGGAACGTCCCTGAGAATTATAGTCTCTCTAATAGGCCACTCGAACGCAAAAATTTCAACAGTGCCTTGACCAACTTCTGGTGTGATGACTGAACAGGCCGGCGTTCCAGGACTGTTTGCCGTGGAAACGGTTGGTCGTGAAGATGCGCCAGCCCGGTCACGAGTTACTGCCTGTTTGCGCTGTATCGAGGACAACGGCAAATAACATGTTCGATAGTTTCCTCGCTATCGCAACGGTCACACGCAGCACTATCTTCCCTTTCGTTGAGGAAAGCAAAGGAGTTTGTATAAGTGACGCCAAGTCACAATCGCTAAAATACCGTCGTCTCGGGTCGGAATAGTTAGTCCAGGTAGAGGGCGAAGTGGAAGGCAGGGGTCCAGTCGATACAGACGTGTGTGCTGGAAGTTAGGTGTGCTCCAATACGATAGCAAGGACAGACATACTGAAAAAAATAGGAGCCGGTGAAGGGATCTTTAGATGCCCATTCGTATGTTTACATTCACTCCTGCCTTCAGCTCACGGGACTTAATCTTTCATTTCAATATTAAATCATGAAAGACGTACTACTATTAAGATCAGCTTTTAGTAATGACTTTTATGTTAGCTGTATCTGCTGCTACCTGGTGTTTAAGAATAGTTCAGAGCAATTTCCTATTTCTATAAGTATTGTTCAGGACGCGAACTTCGTAAAGGTACTTACAAAAATGCTCGAAGAATCCCGTTGAGGTAGAGAGCTAAATCTTTGTCGAGTGAGAGTAGGTGCAGCTCAGGTACTAACCAGCGCTTTACAAATTTGTAATCATTCGCCAAAGTTGTGATCAATGTTGGTGGAGCTGGAGGCCTCGGACGTATCTGATAGCGAGCTTTCCGAAAATTTTCAGTCGTCTTTATGAGAACTTCAGTACACATGATCAAGATGTTTGTGCATTAGACTCCAGCCTGGCCAAAGATTGCCAGCATGATTCAGGTTCCTTATGGGTTGACTCTAATGGAAAACTTCTGCACTTTTTACAAAAGGTAGCATAGCCAATCGAGCGAAACCTTGATTAACCACCCTACGTTTCCTTCTTGTCTCACTCTCTTAGAGGTTACCAATTGTCGGTGGTCGTGAACGAATAAATTCGCTTTGTCCCTGAATACCGTCACCTCTCTCCCTCAGGTGCGGGCACGTGGACAACGCCTGCATGTAGAAACAACCCCCTCCACACGAACACGAACGAACGAACGATGGGCGCGCGCGCCCACAAACGCGCACGCACACAAACACACACACACACACACACACACACACACACACACACACACACACACACACACACACACACACACACACGCACGCACGCACACGCACACACACACGCACACGCACACGCACACACACACGCACACACGCACACGCACACACGCACACGCACACGCACACACACACGCACACACGCACACGCACACACGCACACGCACGCACACGCACATGCACACGCAAGCACACGCACACGCACGCACACGCACACGCACACGCACACGCACACATATTTCAGGCGGACAACCTCAGTAGTCGTGTAATGTGTCCGCCGAACGTTGATCAGACTTTGCTGCTTCTCACTCTGGCAATACCGTCATATTTAAATTAATAGTATGACGACTCATGTCCATAATTACAGTTTGTTTAAATTGCCACTTTCTAGCTCGCTTGTTTTTTAGCCCCAATTGTAACATTTCTCACAAATTTTATGCGCCAACAACTGCCTTTTTTTAAAATTAACTAGGCTGAAATGAGTGAGTCGGAAGAACGATGGCCAAACAAGAGCAAAGTCTCAGGCAGATGATGTCCGACTTGCAGGTGCCGCTGCCTAGTACTGCACGAATGCATCACAGCATTGACGATGTCGTATAGACGTGATGCGGATAGATTCGGCAGAACAGAGGCGCTTTCCTTGACACCGCTTGCACCCATGCGCTTCCATAAATATGCAATGCGCCTGGCACTGCGCTATTCTCGTAAACAGGACGCCGCGTTTTAGAAATTTCCATATTCAGTATCACTTTTGCACCGGAATCATGGATAGCATAGTCGGTCCTTCTGTTTGATATTGTTTTTTCACATTTCATCTCCTGGTTTGCAAATATTCATCTTCTTGAAAACGTGTCTTTTTCTCGGTAACTACCTGGCTTTGCATAATTTCCATCAGTCCTCTCGCATGAGTAAGCTTTTCTATGATATTAAATTGTTTATGTGAACATCACGCATGAATAGTTTGGTTTGCAGCGTAATTCTGTTATTCATAGATCTGTTCTCTAGGTATATATGCTATCACTACAAATGTGCTCGACTACTGTCAATTCTGTAAAGGTACGTGAATGAAAGGCTGATTTAAATCAACTCAGAGCATCATTTCCAAAAGAGACTCAACTGAAAGTATATGCCTACATTGATGCGCACATTGCCGAGACGGTCATATTTCAAATCATCAAAATGTGTTGGCAACCTTCTAGGGTGGTCATTGCAGCGATAATACTACTATAAGGCAGGTCGTACTATCCCCAAGTATTATTATGCAGGTGGACGTTAATATATGGTCCCCATTCGCTGCACGTCTACAATGAGTACATTGAGTCATAAAGTGCCGAAGATTAGGTATAGTAATATTGTGAATTAATAAATAATACGAGCATTCCAAGAGTGCGTAAAGGCCATGCATACACCTTACTGGGGTGATTTGGTTTGTACGGGCAGGATATAGGTGACAATCTGCCGAAAAGAATAGCACCGTAAAGCAATGCACGCAAAAATGCAAATCAATGCACGCGTGGTATATTGAATCATCTCAATTTGTCAGCCGTCATATTATACAATATGTTTTGAAATAAATAAGAAAAGGTACGAATATAGAGAGGGGCTGCACGAGTGCATTTGTCCGATGTGTCAGGATCAGTGAATGTACACTTTCTTGGCACAAAACGACAACTCTTCGAATATGCAGCACATGCACGGCAAATAAAGATTAATGAAGTAAGAAAGTTTAAGATAAAAATTATTAAATTATAGGGTTCTACACGCCAAAACCACTTTCTGATTATGAGGCACGCCGTAGCGGAGAGCTCTGGAAATTTCGACCACCTGGGGTTCTTTAACGTGCACCTAAATGCAAGTACACGGGTGTTTTCGCATGGCGCCCCCATCGAAATGTGGCCGTCAAGGCCGGGATTCGATCCCGCAACCTCGTGCTCAGCAGCCCAACACTGGCAGCTTAAGACCGTTGTCACAAGAAAGCTAAGTATATGAAATTCGTTTGCTTAGTAATTATGAAGTGCTGCGCGAATCCTCATCACGCATCAATGGAGAGCAAAGGGTAAGCAAGATGTGACATACCCAGACTCGTGCACATTTCGTTTAGCTTTTTGAAACGGAGTAGTCCTAATCACTATGGTCATTGGGATTTTCCTGTAGTTGTTCTCCGTTTTCTTCTTCACATTACAGCCTAGTTGCATTTCGAGTGACATATTGAGTGATGCCGTCTTTCTTACCATATTTGCGTGTTTGCGTAGTCGTTTCGAAGCTACCATGTAAACAGCACAACAGCGCTTTCGAAGGCACAAGGTAAAATTCTCGGAGTCCTTTAATGTTTAAAGAACATGTGCTTACTTTTCTATCGTTAGTAGCACATTTATTAGATAAATCATGCCTTAGCTCCAATATCTACCGGCGCATCAGTAGGAGCGGCTTGAAAGAAAAGATTCCTACAGAAGAACGGCGCTTGCAAACAGAAACAAAGCTATAGGACCGTGCAAGGAAGTAACACCTTCGCAAGTGTAACGATTCTGCGAACTCAAGGTTGAAAGAACACATGGCGTACCGCGCGATATTGCCAACTCTTTCAAAAGAACAAGACGCACGCACCAGCCGGAAAGAGCAGTTTCGGCAGCACCCGTTACCGGACACGAAAAGAGCATCTGCTGAGAAAAGCTTAATTAACAGCGGCACAGGATCATTCTTTACCTGAGAAGGTAAAGAGAAAGAAATGTTGCACAAGGAGAATGCAATCGGCAGCGCTGCGGCGGATGCCGCTGGCGGAGCAAATGCTCTACGCAATATACGTGAGCACTCGTGGCAGTTATGAAGTGGGCGGTTCCGCGCCGCCGACGACGACAGCGGAAGAAACGAATAGCTACGCCGAGCAAGAGCAAGCGGCACAGTTACTTGCGGCACAGTTGCGTGCATTAGTTCCGCGGCGTTCTACCTGTTCCTTGTCTGTGGAAGTTCCCCGTAAACTTTGCTCTTAGGGCCCGAAACGCACACTAGAATACCTGTAAAAGAGCATGAACTCTTTTATTGTCGAAAAGAGATGCCGTTTTTTTTTTCGCCAGCTCGTTCTACTTTGATAATTATGTTTACAGCCTAGGAAGAAATAATTTTTCCCCGAGATTAGGATTTGCCTCAAGGAAGAACGACGGGATTAAACATACGTTCCTGACTAGAGGAAGGTTACTTGCTGTAAATGCTGGAGATTTTCTTCGGATAGGTTGACGCTGGCACAGTGACTATTTGTTTAATCTGGCTTTAGAGAGAAACAAAATAGCAGTTAGGTAAGAATTATAATGCGGGATTTCTACAGACTGTCTTGCACGGATGGCGGCCACTTGAGAAATTGCGGAAGCTGAATCAAAATTCACCCATTATATTGTTCATTTTTCTTGATTCTTTTCTTGCAACAAAACTTTGTATTTCAATGTAAATTTGCTACTTCAGCTCAAATGAAACATTTTAATGTTTGTTTTAGCTATATGATGGCATCGTGAGCAACGCAAGTGACAGAACTAAGGAACTTTACAATTTTCAGTGAGATAAGCACCAAGCGCAGATCATGTATGCATGAATAAGTCGATGAGAACATACACGACAAACTTATTTTGATGTTTCGTAGGTATCTTTCCGAAACGTCGAAGTAAATTTGTTTTGTTTTTCGACGTCTGCTTACTGAAATACCGATAGAGCTGCTAGGAGCACTTCCAACTACATATGCACACTGGCTCCTTGTATTCTCGTGCCCGGAAAGCGAGCGTACAGCGGGTGAGCAACCTGAGTGTTGCAGTGCCGCTTTATGTATATTTAGCCTTTTAGTACACTCGTCACTCTTGCTAGCAGTTTGAGGGAAAATAAAATTAGGAAATGTGCTTAAATTAAATGACCAAGCACTTCGTGTGCAAGGAACAAAGAGTTCTGTGCCGACGTCTTACAGTGTGCATCCGCATGGCTTGCAGTTCGCATTTACGCATAGCTTGTGAACGGTGTAGCACATAAAGATAAACATTGTATGGCATTAAAATAGGGACATATGCGGTGCATATGTCCGCATATGTCTCAAAGAGCACAATTTGCTCAGAGCTTATCAGGCATTCTTCCTGAGTGATGTCATCTACATCGCGCCGTACCTTAATTGGGGTAAAGCGGAAAAGGCCAAGCTCGGCTCCCTAATCAGAACCGGCCTCAAGCGCGTGCTCGGCCTTCCGCAGTCCACAAGCACTGAGAAGGTGCTGGAGCAAGGACTTCATAACACCATCGATGAGCTAATAGAAGCTCACACAGCGGCTCAGATAGTCAGACTTTCAACCACTGAGCCAGGAATTAAGATTTTAAAAGAAGCGGGAATCCAACCTAGACATGAACCGGGGACCAAAGTTGGCTTGACCCGGGAAACCAGAAGTCGCGTCATGGTTGACCCCGTACCGAGAAACATCCACCCAGTGCATAACGAAGGTAGAAGATTCGCGAGAGCCAAGTCCATCCTTAAAAAGATCAATCAGCAGAAACTAGAAGCTCTCTTCGTCGATGCTGCCAGATATAAGTGGGGATAAGTTCGCTGTCTTGGTGGTAGACGCGGGGGGCAACCTGATCAATGCAGCCTCTGTTTATACGAAGTTTTCCAATGTGGCGAGGGAAGCGGCGATCGCTCTGGCTTTTCACAGCTCAAAAGTTCCAGCTATCGTCTTCTCGGACTCGCGCACAGAGGTTAGATCCTTCTCGTCCGCCATCATATCTGAACAGGCGAACAGTACTGTGATTAAAGCACTTCAAAGGACTAGGGAGAGCAGCGAAGGAGGATACCAAATCTCTTGGTTCCCAGCCCATCTAGATAGCTCATTTAACCCGCTTGGATGTAATCCTAACGAGCCGGCCCACCGGAGAGCGCGCGATTTCACGCACCGCGCTGTCGCGGGTAGCCAAGCTTGGAACGAGGTCATCATCCACAAAGATCCGTTATGTACTTCTCACGAAATTGTTTCCCATTATCGACTAGGCAGGAGGACATTTAAACCCCCTCACCCCAAATTGAACAAACCTCAGGCTACCACACTCAGACTCCTGCAAACCCGTTCATATCGCACTCCTCGGTTCCTTAACAAGACAGATCCTGAACGCCCACAGTCGTACCCCAAATGTGGTCATGACTCATGCTCTTTTGACCACATGCTCTGGCTGTGCCCAGCCCTTAACGCCTCTCCACCCATCACGAAAGAACAATGGCAGGAATCTCTCAAGAGCAGCAATCTTCACATTCAACTCCAGGCTGTCCAGAAGGCCCACGACATTGCGACTGGACTTGATCTCCCGGTTCCATCGTGGGCGGAGCCACCGACTTGATCTTCGGGAGCCTTCGGTTTTGGCTCCCCAAGATCTCAGTCCCTCAGGACTCAAATAAAGTTCTTGTCATGTCATGTCATATGCGGTGCATAAACGTAATAATTGCGTGAGATTACGTGTTGCATCGTTTTATAATAAAGAACAATGCACGGTATAAAATTAACCTCTATGGCACTTCGCACTTCCCGAGTACTTCACCTTGCATTGATACCAACATGTGCCATGGATCTTGGAAATTTTTAATTGCACTAAATCGCACTGCCTGACAGTTCTTGATTTTTTTGGTCGCTTTCGCTAGGGAGACAAACTCCTTCATACATGCTAAGTACGCTGCCTAAAAAGGGCATGAAGGCTTCATAAGATTAGCACTATGTATAGCGGCATACCGTCACGAGTAGCTCTCCAGCTCAAAAGGTCAATTTATGACTGGCCGGCCATATAATGAAACATTCTTCTCTTGAAACATTGGAGTGAGGTGAAGTGCACGCATTAACTGGTAGGAAATTACTGTTTAACTTCGATGCAAGGAAGCCAAAAGAGGAACTCGTAATAAATTGGACGAAGTGAAAAAAAATCATTTTGTAGACAACAACGTCTAAGTTAAATGTTTCAAATATCCTTGAGAGTGCAAAACTGACGGCGTCTTTCTTTTTTTTTTCAAGCTTCGATGGTTTATTTACGTGCGCTTCGTCTGTCAAGTACAGTTTATGTGTACTGACATGAAAATGTATTGCTGTGCATTCCGTTTTTACGTTAAGAGCAATATATAACTTCTTACCATCCTGCCGCACAGCGCCTAGAATCAAAAGCAATAGCTGAACAAGGCTGCCTGCTGCCCAGCGATGGGGAGACCTACCGCCCGTGTACACTCGTATTTGTCCTTATTACATCTGACACTCACCTTGGATACGCTGCGATATATTGAAACCTCCACGTGCCGGAGACATGTTATTGAAGAATCAGCGAGCGGAAGCGATGCCTCTAGGCAACCGAGCTTTCGTAGATGTAACACGCTACCCTGAGCATCGCATTTCAATATCCTCTACCCTCGGGCTGGGCGCACGTAGTATCACAGGTGACGGGCGCAGGACGAGAGACCAACGCTTCTGGCACGCAACGGCTATGTTTTTCTGGATACCCGAGAACGTTGCCGCAAAGATGATAGAAAATATTGCTTTCGTACCCTCTAGCTGTTACAATATGCTGCATTGAAGACAGGTTTGAATGAAATTTTCACAGTGACAGTGACAAAACAGAAAATTGTGCTGTTTTATTTCAGAAATAACTTTCAATGTTAACACGCTGTTCTCCTCAAGAATTTAGGAGCTTGTCGTACATAGTCTTCAAGATATCAAAACAATGATTTCCGTAGCCTAAATGACACCGTCTTGAACAACGAAAGTAGTGCTCGCATCTTTGCTTAACGGGGCGACGACCGAAGTAGGAAGTTAGGGACGACAAAGGAAAGTATGTTGGTCGTCGCGCTGCTACGCAAAGATGTACCATTACCAACATGCCCATTCTTCCACCCTTTCAAACTAGTGCTCGTTTCAGTAGTTATAAGCGTGAATATAAGAAAGTGCTCCTTCAGTATTCTGCTCTCGCTTTTGTGCCTGTGCTTTCTAACCATGCGCACGTGCGTGGGACAGCCACTCCGAAATCGGAGATGAATCAAAAGGCATACGATTGAACGTGTTGCATATAAGCGGAACACGTAATTTTTTTTAATTCACTTGAGTGAGTTAGCTTAAATTATGATGTAGTCATAAGGTACGAGAGGTACATGGCCCAAGCCATGTTGAGCAAGGCAGTGTGAATAAAGGCCAGACATATTGGTAAGCTCACGGTTCCCTCTATGGTTGCACGATTTTTTGGTGTGAAAGCGTCAAATGGCCCATTGAGCGAAAGATCCAGTGCCTGTCTAACAGCGAAACGGCATCTAAACTCGCATTGCCATTGGCTGCGATGCCCAAGTCACGAGCGCGCCTGGACGGAGTTTCTATTGGCTCCAACGCCACATCACACGCTTCGCCTCGACGGAGCAGAGCAGAGACGAAAGTCAGCACCTGCTACCGAAATAGCGTCCCGCCACGTGTTGCGGGAGGGGAGAAGGCATCGCCGCGACACCACGTCACCTTCACACTCACTCTCGGCACGAGCGCTCCTAGACGGAGCAGAGCGGACGAAAGGGAGCATCTGCCGTGCTAGCGCGCCAGGGGTTGCGTGAAGGGTGAGGGTATTGCCGCGACGTGTTGCCCGATGGGCATCGCCACGTCGGAGGCGTGCGGCGTTGGCACCTCACACTGCTGCTGCTGCTTGCTGGCTGGGGCAACACGTACCGCTATGGTACATTACTCGTGGCGAAAAACTCGAAGGACTGCTCAGCGCCGCTCTTATTAGACATTAATGCTCTCGCACCCACAACTCATAAGTGCTTAGTTGTCCTCGGACTTTTTAAGGCGAAAGCTTTAAGTGTCTCTTGGGTCGAAACTCCATTGTCCGGCGTCACCGAAGAATTGGCCATCCAGTGTTATGGCACCAAAATTCAATGGCACCGAAACTGACGGGAGTCAAACCCACGACCATTGGTGGGAGTTGAAACCATAGCCATTGATGATAATTAATGCAAAGTTAATTAGGTCAATCGAGCCCTCGCCTTTTGGTGGGATAAAAATTCAATGCTACAAAAATTGATGTTGCCGCCATTGATGGCCAAACCCACAGTCCTTGGTGTTAATTAAGGTAACGTAATTATGGCACACCTATTTAAGACAAAGTTAATTAAAGCACTCCAACCAACACCCTTTGGTGGGAGAAAACGCATTCAAATGAAAATGTCAAGTAACTTAATTTATGTTTCGTGAGAGCGAATGCTTTCGGATGTATCCTCTTTAGCGTATGAGAAATTGACTCAACTTTTTTACTAGCGTCAAATATTTACACGAATGTACATTTTATTGAAGAGGGCATGTTACTTTCCAGAACAGGTAAACCTGCCGGAATGGCAAGACCTAGACGTCATGCGGTCAGTCTGGTTGCTCATCTACACTGGAAATATGAGCAGAATATGGAAGACCAAGAAAGAAAGTTCTTCATCTCAACGTAAAACGACTCGGCCAGTATATTATTCTGGCTAGGAATGTACAAGATCTGAAATAAATTCGCGTTATTGGGTCAATCGGTTGTGAGCTAAGTTTTATGCTAAGCTTCAAAGGTGTGAATAAACTCATGTGATTAACGTGTCATCCGTGCTATTATGAGGCAAAATTGCGGAACATTATGTAGGTGCAGGTGGCGCTTATGTTAAGCGTGTTATTCCCGGGGAAACGAATTCTTATCGTCATGGACTATGGATCTGCTCGATGAGCGAAATAGTCTATTAACAGCGGTCTTGGGGTGAATGCATTGTACAAAAAAAGGCTGTTGTAGAAAACACGCGAATGGAAATTCAACAGATATATCTTTTTCTCTCTCTTTATTTTTCGTAAATACGCTGTCTGCGTAAGCCTTCTAAGTAGTGGCTAGTCTACTGACAGCTCCCTATCTGTAAGTAACGTCATCTAGTCGTCTTGCATGTTGCTCCTTGGCACTCGTAATGTTCGTAATTTAGTATTAGATATCGAATATGTTATATTGATAGTTATAATGGAAATTAATGCGCGTAATTTATATCAGAAGCGCGGTCCAAGTACAAGTTCGGCGTGGCGTAGTCTTGGTCTGACAATGAAGTGTATATCCCAAGTCGGTGTTGTATTGTTCTTCCGTCTTCCTTTGTGATTGTGTGGCGAGACTTGTGAGCCAATTGGAACATCATTCCGTTATCTTCGTTGAATAGCCTAACTTAAACTCTGCTCCTAATGCTGTGACCCTACAAAATGCACCATATAGTATAGTTTACTGAGTGAGAGGTAATTGGACACAAAGTGAATCTCGATATATCTGAAAGTAGGCATCGTTCCACACTGGGCATAACAATCTGATGAGGTGTTATGGCAGAAGGGGACAAAGAAATTGAAGATTTCTTGATAACAAATCGGATAAAAGATATGTTTTATGGGATTGATTTGGTTCCTACGAGCATAATAGTCACTTAAAGTGTATCAAACGGTTTTGGTATAGTGATACTATAATATAAATCAGAACTACTGCTTCATTTCCTTGTGGTTTGTGGACAGAATTAGCTAAAATTCACACGTCCAACGAAGATCTATACTTCGTGGCTGCATCACTTTGCATGGCATAACTAAGAATAACCCTTACAAAAATATGGAAAAACTAAAGCTAGTTAATACTGTACACCACGTTGTAGTTCTCGACTATTGTTAAAGCAAAAGGGAACACATTAGCTGCGAAGGTCGCACGAATCGCCATTTTATCTGAAAGACAAGGATAACAATTATAACGTTGTACATTAGGGTGCTGCTGCACAGATAATTTTGCCGTAGATAATAACCCTGCCCGTGATATTGCGTATGTGCAGAGGATAAGGTGAAATAGCAACAAAGTGCTAAAGTATTCTCTGAGGGCGTAAGCATGCCAGCTAAGTAAGACTTCTGGGAGGCTCGGAAAAAGCAGATATGTATTATGGTGGAGTAGATGTTTATACTCCAATATTTGTTTTGTACGCAGAATTGACATCAGCAAACATACAATAGGAGGTAGCATATCTGCCTGAAGTTATGAGTGAGATATATTGCACGCATACTTTTTCTTATTGCTAAAAAGAAGCAATAAATATACGTTTTTGCAGTGGGTAAACTGTCACAACACGCTCATAAAATGGATTGCTTCTGCTCTTCAGTTTCCTTTGCATGCGTGAGAAAGTTTCAGGCCGGCATTGTTTTGTTTACGAAGGAAGCAGGAACGTGGTGTTCCAATATGAATAGTAATTTCTTTCATACAGACCGCTCTGTTGCCCTTCCGATGTGTTTTGATTTCCCCCGAGACCTTCTTACTCAGCTGCCATTACAGTAACTGTATGGGGCATTTGTTCGTACGCATGCTTTTCATAAGTGTATTCAAAGATAAACGAAAACAAATATAAAAAAGTGAGCTTACGCTGTTCCCGGATTCAATCAGTATTTCTGGCTATATTTGTGGCATTCTTGAAAGGAGCGCGAAGCTCTCAGTAAACAAAAGCACTACAGGCATTTCTTTTTCTTTTTTTTCGAATAGCTCAGCAATCCTGCACTGTTTTCTTGATTTCTACTTGTTCACACAAAAAGAAGAAAAATAATTGTATTATCAATAATAAGTAAAGAATATTACATAATAAAACAAAATAAAAGAATAATAAAGGAAATAATATATAATAAAATACAGTTTAATTATCTGTTTTACTTTTGTTATATCTTCTGGGGGGAGCAAGCGGAAACACTGAAGCAGTGAAGTCAGTTTAAAGGTGACTAGTTGCCACAATATCCTGTCTATTCCTTAGCGTGATGCACTTTTCCTTGCTTTCGTCAACAACTGAAGCACTGCATGGAGTATTGCGGTGTAGAAATGGCGGTCTACAATGTACAGGGAATGAAGGTCGCGTAAAAAAAAATGCTGTGCAATCAGGACGATAACTTTGCGCATCTTGAGGATTCTTCGATAAACATTAATGTTGCCACATGGGGCAAGACTATGTATCAGTATTCTCATTTTGGCGAATAGAATCGGCATGAAATCTTCAATGGACGAACAGAAGATTTTGGCATATAACGATCAGTGACCTCCGCATGCATCTGGGTGAAAAGTGGTCCTCGTATAAGGTTGCTTGCGCATATTGGACACCGCTGGGATTAACATCTTTCTATTGTTTTGATCCCTCGCGTTGTAGTTGTATATAAGTTAGCATCTTTGTATCTCAGTGGCATGTGTGCACATTGTTAAATAGCCAAGAGGTAGAGCTAAACTATAATTTTTTGTGGAATATCCAGCTTTAATGAAACCTTCGCCTTCAATTTTTTACAGTTGTGACACCAACCAATACAGTGAGCCTGTTTTAATTTTTTTTTAACATTACACTACACAACGTCGCATGTACAGTGGTAGAAAATCATGTTAATCGATTTAGGTTGTTTTGAATCGGAGCGCATTTAAGAACATTAGTGTTTTGTTTTAACTATATTTTGCCACCCCCACATGCCACTTATTAAATGCATAGTAATGGATATTTCCATCAGTAAATTTGAGTGGATGCAACAAGGTAATGTTACCAAAGTAACAAAGCAGACCTTCCTTTATAAGGCCTCAAAGACGATAAAAAATAAAGAAGCAATGGCTCCATGGCGGCCTTAGGTGTTCAATATTGCGGCAATATGGACAACGTCAATCATGCATGTGAAAAACAGAACGACAATAATACAGTCTGGACAATGAGAGAGCACTTGGACCCAAGGTAACAAGTAGACTAACAAAACGGAAACAATAAGACGAGCGTACACAACATACTCGTCAATTACATTGAAATTAACACATACCTTCTTAATTAACAATTACATGCGGGACATCAACACCAGTTTATCAAAGATGTTTTCTGTATGACGGAACAACGGGAGATTAAATTGTACAGACTGCAATACACTGAAGAAATAAAATAATTTTTGAATTGTGATATCTCGCAATGGAAATTTTCCTGCGTGTTCTGTACACTTCGCTAGGACCTGCCCTATGAGCACTCTAAGTGATGCTACCTAACGACGTGAGTGTACGAACATGCACATGTGTACCTGTTGCAAGTCTGCAGCGACAGATTCGCTGTCTATGTGGAGGCTAATAACGGGTTTCTTACGCTGCCTTGACTGAGCCCGCAACCGTTTATTGCTACCCGCCGTAGTGGCTTAGGGGCTATGGCGTTGCGCTGCTTAGCACGAGATCGTCGGATCGAATTCCGGCCATGGCGGCCGCATTTCCGTGGGGGCGAAATGCATTAAACGCCTGTGTGCTGTGCATTGGGTGCGCGTTAAAAGAACGCCAAATAGTGGAAATTAACCCAGAGTCCCCGGCAACGGTGTGCCTCATATTCAGATCGCGGTTTTGGCACGTAAAACCCCAGAATATATTATTTTTGCCTACTATTGCTCTCCATGGTCCAGTTGTTCGGGTCACATTCCACATATCTGGAAGCGGTGCACTGATGTCGGCTCAGAACCAATAAAAATAAATTTACGCGCCTGTGCTGAGAGGGTAAGATACGTAAGTGACACGGTGCTGAAAATTGTGAAGAAGCGCAAAGAAAGAATTCGTCAATAAACAGAAAAAGTTAGCCTTGTTAGTGCATAGTCAGTGTGAACGAGAAACACGAACTTAACCGTAAACGGTCATTTGAAAGTCGGGATGTCTTTCTTTCTGTTCGCTTTGTGCTTCGTTGTGGCCAAAGAGTGCATCCCAACTTGCCCAGCTTACCACCTTACTGCAATGCGTTGGGGCCGCACTGTTCGTTCACAATGTGGATCTTACTCTCCATAGCCAAACATTAAATGAAATGCACACAGATGACCGAGTTTTATGCTAAACAAAGCTGTCAAAATACTTCCTTTAGCAAATATAATTGGCTCGGCCTTGTTTTCGAAGCAAAAATATTGTTTCGTGGATACAACACAGCTGAAATAAAAATTAGTCAGTACGGTGAGGGGGGCCCTTCAAAGAGAGAAACAGAGAGAGAAATAGAATAGAGGAAATGCAGGGAGGTTAACCAGACGCACGTCTTGTTTGCTACCCTGCAAGGAGGCAAGAGTTATGGGGACGAAGAGAGAAAGACAGGAGTTAGAGAGAGTGAAGTTTCGCGCACATTTGAAGGTTAGCACCGAGTCTACCTACACACGGTTGCCAAGACCTGTCGACTTGAGGTATTTCAACAACGCTTTCTGTGCCACCTGCGCGTATGGCCGTGGTCCAAGGATTTTCACTTCCGGAAATGGTCTAGAGTCCAGCTGGTTCAATGCTGTCCGGAGAGCTTGACATAGGACATAGAACATCGTACATAGGATGTGTTCAATCGTTTCTATGGTTCCACAAGAGATTCCACAGGATAATTGCTAAAATTAGGGCGCTCCTTTTATTCCATCGAATGTTATATTCACGTAGTTTCGCTAGCTTGTGGTCGGGAGAGGGGAGAGGAGGGGGTTGTCACTGGTGCGCACAGCAACAACAACGTGTCAATATTCCTTGGTCAACGGCTGGTAAAGCACCGGTCGCAGACCAACAGACCGCACCGGTCTATAAAAGCCAAAATAGACTATCCGCCGACATATCTATACGCATGATGTTGCTTCCTGCGACCGCCTTTGGATGATTTGGCGGTAGTTCGCTAGTGAATCGTCCCCAAATAATCCCGGCGGGCATACGGCGGACACCAAGTGTTTTTTCTCCACGAGAGGAAAGTCGAATACAAGGCGCAATATACATAAAACATAAAAGGGTGCTTGGTTCTTGCAATGGCGTTTACAGCGCCCATACTACGTGTTGCATTGTTCCTTCCGCTGTATCCCCTGTCGTAAGTAGAACGAGCTCGGAGCAAGCGCGCTGCTGTGCTAGTTGACAGGAATGGGAGGCACTTTGTCAATGCGTGTTCTCGGTGGAGCCATAAAAATGGGAGCCCTTGGTTTACGCGACTGCGCACATTACCTTAAAAAATAGCAACGAAGAAAGAATTTGGAGACACTGAAACCTAACCTGACTACAATAAGAATGGTTCTTCACGGCTGATTTTCATCCATTTCTTTTTTTTTTGGGGGGGGGGGGTTTGTTTGAACGTCTCTTCATCCGCGAATAGCCAAGTTAACTGAGTTAGCTTGAAGTCGGAACGAGAACATGGGCAATGTCATCAAGACAAACGGCATAGGACTATATAAAAGCGCTTTTTCTATGCTTTTTCTTTTAAATTTTTCCTTGGAAAGATTGGATGGTAAGTGTGACAAATAGTGGCATGAAATTAACGTATGCATGTGAACGTCGACCACGTGTTGTGACCCTTCTTCTGACGCCCGACGATTTTCAGACGTGTTATATCATCGTACGCCTGCTATTTTTTTAAAAATAATGTATAGACATACAATATACCCAAGTATGGTTAGCAGGAGGAAATAAGTCTTTTGTAACAAGACACAGAAGTAACTTTGTAACCATAAAAGTGTGTGAAGGGACAGACATAGGCTATTTAGTTACATAAATTTGCCATTATCAACGGCGTCCCCATTTTGATATTATAGAAAACCGGAACCCTATAGCGCATATGAATAAAACATGTAAGCGAATCATGAAGGATAAAATACAAGAGACGCACGTAAAGAAGGAATCGTCTGAACGGTTCTGTCAGGTTGGTGAGGCGTAGTTGCTGTATCGTAAATGTCTTCAACTTGCAGCTACTACGTCTTCGAAACCTAAAGTGCAGCGACGTAGGAAATTCAGAAAAATGCTGTTATTTTTTGCAGGCCAGGGCCAGAAAATTTATGCACTTGCTGTCAACAAAACATAACGCCGTAACAGAAATAAAATGTCTAAGGAAGCATAAATAGAAGAATCGGTGGAATCAAAAGCGGAAGCTGGTGACAATAATTTTTATGGCTATGTGTAACATATATAACAGCACGCTCGTCAGTGTTACTTGGCTATTTTAATAATACTTAAGAATGAGACTGGCTAATTGCGCCAAGTATCTTGTGCTCCCTATTTGCTCAATAAAGACTGAGACTGAAGTTATGAAATCTTGACTTCTGAATATTACTTCCCGCCACTTTTTCACCTGCCTAAATGCTCCATAGTAATGGAAGTGGACGTGTCGCACTGCTTATTCAAAGCGAAGAGAACATGAGTGAAGCCACCTTTTGGTACCTACCTTACGATCACTTGCAATATCGTAACTATGCGTGGTCACTTCTTTTTCCATGTCTATTTCCCTAGAACGGGATAAATGTGATGTGTGTACCAGCGACCAAGACATAGACTACACATATTACAGATGACATGTATTACGTCTAGCAGTTTTTAAGGCGCACGTTACCTTCACTTTTAGATAAATAAGACAAAGTAAATGTTAGTACAAGTACCTTAATCTGAAAAATTATTTATATCGTCTTTTTTTGTATACAGGAAGAAGAAGATACTAAAGGATCAAAGAAAATAACTTTCATTTTGCATTGATGGTTGGAAGCCTGATCCATTTGCATTCAGTGATTTTCTGATCCCATGGAACACGATAATGTGCACCTTAGGTATGTTGACAGTATTAGTACTTTTAACTGTATATATGCATTATATGATGTTCACTCTTATATGCATCTTAGTTGTGTTGATGGCATAGTTTAGTTTATATTCCCTCTATAACTACATTGCAAATATATATGTTAAAAGTGAAATATTTCTCACGTTGTATATTGCATGTCGTTTGTTCTTCTTTGTACTTATCTTTGTAAAATACAAGTATTTTTACGTTATGTGCCCACAGCAGACGCACTGTTGCCGTGTGAGGGTCGATAGGCATTTTCAAGCTATATGTAGCAGCTATTCGCCTTCAAGAGTCGGACAAGCTTATTGGAAAATAAAACATTTTGTATTTTGTACGTCAAAGCAATGTTCTTTTTTCACCGTTCCCCAAAGTATCAGAACAATCCTTTCCCCATACTACAGTGCAGATGCGGTACTCTCTGACTTCTTTACGAGCCTCACGCTATAAAGCGTAAATGTTTATACATGGAACAAGCTGTATAATTAAGATATTGGAGGAGATATTGAAGCACGTGTCAAAAGATGGCTCGTCTCATTTTGTCTACGCTCAGTAAAGGCTGTACGCGTGCATTTCACTAACTTGGAAGCATATAAAAAGGGATAAGAGTGCCGATGAATAATTTTCAGAAACCAAGATTTCAGAGCTCAGTCTTAGTCTTTACTGAACAACCCAGTATAAAACTGGTGAAGTGCATGGTTCCGTGCATCGTTTTTAATTTCAACAAATGTGCTAAAATGTTGCCCTAAATATTTAGTTTACAGTATTAAAGTGGCTAGCTTCTCCAGCTCCCTCTTCGCAATATAATATCGCCTAATAATTGTAATACGCATTTGGTAACTAATCAGCCAAATATGTCTTACACGGAAGAATAGATACGAATAAATTTGATAAAATACATGTTCGTGCAATCGCCATTATTTACCTACTTTAGTCACATTCAGTATATCTATCTAGTCCCTTACATCTACCAGAGACCCAAGTTAGCTGCTAGCTTAGGCCATTAGCTATGAGCTCGCCATAGTGATGCCATCGTGGTCGTTGCATTGCAGTCATTTCAGCTTCGTCACCCGACATTGTATACGCAATGCCTCATGACCTCCAGCGTACCGGAATCTTGGAAAAACGCTAACATAATCATAATCCATAAGAAAGGGGACGCCAAAGACTTGAAAAATTATAGACCGATCAGCTTGATGGCCGTTGCCTACAAACTCTCTACTAAGGTAATCGCAAATAGAATCAGGAACACCTTAGACTTCTGTCAAGCAAAGGACCAGGCAGGATTCCGTAAAGGCTACTCAACAATAGATCATATTCGCACTATCAATCAGGTGATAGAGAAATGTGCGGAATATAACCAACCCTTATATATAGCTTTCATTAAATTACGAGAAAGCGTTTGATTCTGTCTTAACCTCAGCATTTATAGAGGCATTACGGAATCAGGGTGTAGACGAGCCGTATGTAAAAATACTGAAAGATATCTATAGCGACTCCACAGCCACCGTAGTCCTCCATAAAGCAAGCAACAAAATCCCAGTAAAGAAAGGCGTCACGCAGGGAGATACGATATCTCCAATGCTATTCACAGCGTGTTTACAGGAGGTATTCAGAGACCTGGATTGGGAAGAATTGGGGATAAAAGCTAATGGAGAATACCTTAGTAACTTGCGATTCGCTGATGATATTGCCTTGCTTAGTAACTCAGGGGACCAATTGCAATGCATGCTCACTGACCTGGAGAGGCAAAGCAGAAGAGTGGGTCTAAAAATTAATCTTCAGAAAACTAAAGTAATGCTTAACAGTCTCGGAAGAGAACAGAAATTTACAATAAGCAGCGATGCACTGGAAGTCGTAAGGGAATACATCTACTTAGGGCAGGTAGTGACGGCGGATCCGGATCATGAGACGGAAACAATCAGAAGAATAAGAATGGGCTGGGGTGCGTTTGGCAGGCATTCTCAGATCATGAACAGCAGGTTGCCATTATCCCTCAAGAGAAAAGTATATAATAGCTGTGTCTTACCAGTACTTACCTACGGGGCAGAAACCTGGAGGCTTACGAAAAGGGTTCTACTCAAATTGAGGACGACGCAACGAGCTATGGAAAGAAGAATGATAGGTGTAACGTTAAGGGATAAGAAAAGAGCAGATTGGGCGAGGGAACAAACGCGAGTTAATGACATCTTAGTTGAAATCAAGAAAAAGAAATGGGCATGGGCAGGACATGTAATGAGGAGGGAAGATAACCGATGGTCATTAAGGGTTACGGACTGGATCCCAAGGGAAGGGAAGCGTAGCAGGGGGCGGCAGAAAGTTAGGTGGGCGGATGAGATTAAGAAGTTTGCAGGCATGGCATGGCCACAATTCGTACATGACCGGAGTTGTTGGAGAAGTATGGGAGAGGCCTTTGCCCTGCAGTGGGCGTAACCAGGCTGATGATGATGATGATGATGATGACCCGACTCTCGTCACGCCGTCGTCATCTCTACATCGTAGTTCTACAGTGGTCGTGCATTTGTTGTAATGCCATCATGGTGATGCCGTCGTGATGCCATCGTAGTTACATTATCATCACTTCAGCTTCGTCATCTGATTTTAGCCACGCTATCGTCGTAACGCACACAGTCGTGGGCTTGCTATCGTTTTCCTACCCTCGTCGATTGCCCTCATAAGGCTGCCGTGTCACCACTGTCACGGCGCCGTCGTCATGCATCTGTTGTCATTCGTATTTAGGCCGTCATGGTCATTCTTACTTGGGCATTCGACTGTCGTCATGCGATCATCACTAGGCCATCATCGACATACAGTCATCATCCCATTGTAACAGTAACTGCAACTGCATTGTAACTGCAACAGTACCCTCGTCGCCCTCTGCTGCGATAGCTTGTGATGACGGCATTTTAAAATAAGTTCCTCTGTTAGAGGTCTTCGGTCAAAGCGCGCTATCGCGTTTGCGAGCGATCGTCTCTGTAAATTACAGCGAGGACAGTCACAGAGAAGGTGTTGAAGAGTCTTCTCGCTACCACAGTCATCACACGAGGCATCGTCGGCCCATCCGATTCGGAATGCAATGGACTTGGTGAACGCCACCCCTGGCCATTATGGACAAAGCAGGGCAGCTTCGCGACGGCAGTCCAGCTGAAATGCAAAGGCGTAGAGAAGAGTCTAGGTTGTGCAGGCGTTTGTTTTGAAAACATCCTGCATTCCACAAGGAGAACGTGATATCACGGTTGGGCATTCGAAGCTTTCTAGCGGCATCTGTCGTTGATAATGGTATCAGATCCTCTTCGTCGCCTTGAAGAGCCGACCGAGCAGCGTTATCGGCGTGTTCGTTCCCTCTGACGCCACAGTGACTTGAAAGCTACTGAAATGTCACGTGGTGTCCTTTGTCAGTGAAGGTATGGATTAGTTCTCTAATCTCGAATACCAGTTCTTCGTGTAGTCCACGTCGTAGGGCTGATAGTAAATACGGCAGTGCTGCCTTCGAGTCACTGAATATTGACCATCTTCGAGGTTATTCTTGGCTGACGAGACGAAGTTCAGCGCGAAGAGCTGAAAGTTCCGCAGCCATCGCAGTCGTGGGGTCACATGTCTTGATACTGATGGTGGTGGCTTTCGCTGGGAAGACCACGGCTCCAGAGGAACACTGGAGAGTTGTCGATCCATCAGTATAAATACGTACGTGGTCGGCGTACCTCTCGTGCAAAAGGAGCAGAGTTAGTTGTTTAAGAGCAGGTGATGACAACTCAGATTTTTTCCTGATTCCTGGTATGGTGATGTGCACTGTAGGTCGAGCCAAACACCATGGAGGAATCAATGTCTTAGTTGCGGGTGTGAAGCCTGGTGGAAGACAGGTGTAGTAATCCGAAATTGTAGTACAAAATGATGCCTGCGGCCTCTCTGACGGTAGGGTTTCCAGACAGTGGGCGCGGGCAACGTGCCTAATGTGCATTCTCAACACTTCCACAGCAAAGTGTGTTTGTATGAGTTGGTCCCGGGCGATCGCGATAGTCACTACTATCGATATGCATTTTGGCAAACCAAGACAAACCCTGAGAGCCCGAGCTTGAATAGCCTGTGCAGCACGAATATTTGTCAAACATCATATTCCCATATTTCTCTAGAGTCGTATCATCAAATTACTACGGCCCAGTTTTCACGCAAATGTGTTTCACAGAAAAGACATCGGGAACCGAAGAAAAAAGTAAATATCGACAAAAAACGAAGAGCGTCATTGTGGAACTACAATGCCGAGGAATCAAAACAAACGGCAAATGCCCGAATGCGAGCCTTTCTACCATCCTTTGAAAGCAAATGACAAATGGCAGCCTATTGATTTCTTGAGGTCTCTGACGTCTCTGAGAAGCGGGGTTCCTTGGTGAATTATGTGGACACCTGATGTCTTCATTAATGAGCGTAGTTTTTATCACGCTTGGTTGTGGTTTCTCAAGCGCACTCGACGTTAAATGCCTGTGAAAGGGTCATTTTTTCAAAAATCTCCACCTTGAGACCACGGCCTCTTTGCCCGTATTCATCCTGCAATGGGTTCTGGGAGGCGTATGTTTCTTTGTGCATTACTTGTTGGCAGATAAATTCTAGCCCATGCTTTGTGCGTTTGACGCGTGTGTACTGCTGCCGTGTTCTTCTGGACTCCAGTCACATCCATCTTAATTCTCTATCTACAGTAGCGCTGCTAACGGATCCCAGGTTCTCGTGACACAAGGGAGTGAACCTTACTAAAGTGCATCGGCTACTGTTCCTATGGAGGCTTCCTACTTTGTCTTGCTTTTTGCAAATGTTCAGACACCCTAAACGCGAGTTTATTCTTCATGAAATCTGAACTTTACTAAGAGAGATAAATTTCTGCATTTAACGCGAATGCAAGAAAGATGGTGGAAAATGTGAGTACTTTAAGAATTATTGAAGGAAAGCGCGACCTACGACAACATTGGAGACGGCATATAAATACATAGTTACCTTAAGTCGGGCTCTCTGGCGATCACCCCACAAGAAAGCATAGGATACACGCAGGCCGACTGAGACAGTGATATGAGCATTATTACATGCATGCCCTTACTTTCGGCGCACTTTAGCGCGCATCATTTAGAATTAGTGTGTAACGTTTGCATTGGAGGCGTTAAGCGAAGTGCATCGAAATAGTCATCGCAATTCCCTTTACTTTCTATACTGATCGTACATCCTATCGATGCCTCGATAGCTGCCTCCAAAACTGCGAAAAAAAAAACATCACGAACGCCATATCTATATAAGGCGCTTAATTCGAACAAGAATAACTTTTTTGAATTCTAACGAATAGCATGTATGTAATCATTGACGTCAACTTTTCACTTTTTGAACATTTCTTGGTGAATGTTCGTTATGTGGGCATTATTTCTAATATTAGAGCTCATGTCACTCCCGCACAGGCTCTAATCAGGGTTCTGTAACTTTAAGGTTCCATTCTGGCTTTATTGTAATCTCCTGAAGTCAAATATACGTCACCGCCGAAGCAAGCACGGGCGGTTATCGGGAGGGTTGCTTTAACGGCCCAATCAAACGCTCTCCCCGTTTGTAGGGGCCCACGTTTGTTTGCTTTCAAAGACTACGGCGACACGTTTTCCTTAACTCAATGGCTCGAAGGCGGCGAGGAGCTCGCTGAAGAGCAGAGTGCTTCGGCGAGGCCAAGCTAGCGCACTCAATGTATATAACTGGGTCATGAAAGTTGTGTAGGCATCTCTGAGTGGTCGGTTCGACTTGCTTAGATTGCCATTGCTCGTCGACGATTAAGGTTGCGTGGAACGGTGCGTTACAAAATTTGTCGGGCGCCTTAGCTTCGCCATTAAGAGCGGAACGCGATAGCGTTCAAAGGTCCCTGAGTGCTTCTCGCCCTTCCCGGCAACTGCAGCTTATGTAACCGCAGTATTTACCGGGAAACACTGGCAGCGAACGCTATGCACAAATTCGAGCTTTGTGGTTCTCTCTCTCTTTTTTTTTTTTTGATCGTGTGCAAGGAACCGAGGGGGCCACGCCGCTGCGACTAAGACGAAGAGCCAAAACGGGAGCTCGAAAACATAATCGCGTTAAAAGGGGTTTATGCTTGAGTTTCCGCGTAACATAATGATCTTTTATCGTATATTCAAATTACAATTCGATGCTATCATGTCTGTAAGTTGTACTTTACGATTTTTCTGACTCATTTTACTTTGAGAAATTCAATTAGTTCAGCAACTTCATTGCGCTTAACGGAGGGCCTGCGTGGTTGGGTATGCGTGGTTCGCAAGGACGTTTGTAGTGTGAACATCCAACATTCTGTAGTAGCGTGACCTTCAGCGACCGGCCCTACTGTGTGTGATCTGTACTGTGTTCTAAAGCTTCTTCCTTAGAAGATGGGAGGTGGCGGGTTCACACACCTTGGAGTGTATATTGTGGACCGACTATCGATGAAACCATGATTGCGTGCAGCTGTACTTGGCGTCTCATCGTGAAGCAAACAATTAGCCGCATAGCGAACTAGCCATGGATGTGATTGATAATTGTGGAGGCTGTTCGACGCGGCGCCACTTTAATTTCGGCTTCAGAGTCGAAACTCGGTAGAACGACGTGCGTAGTGTACTGTATTCTACCTTAGTCTTTAGATTTGTCCCGTTGCTCTTCCTTTCCTCTTTCCTTCCCTCCTTCCTATCTTCCATTTCTGTGTTGCTGTCACCTCCCTTCAGAAGAGTAAGCAGGCGTTGTGGCCCTTCCGGTGCTCGTCGCTCGTCGCTTTCCCTTTCCTGTTAGCTGTGTATATGTGTTCCAAACAAATAATAATAATAATAATAATAATAATAATAATAATAATAATAATAATAATAATAATAATAATAATAATAATAATAATAATAATAATTGACGAAACGACCGTCGACGTCGGACGCCGTCACCGGATGATCTGCGACACGTGGCCCTTAAGGTTGTCGCGTTAAAATACCGCCATTACGGATGCTTTGCAGAAGAAAACTTGCCAGTGGGATACCGCACCGCGCACGTGCCCAAAGGGCTCGGCAATGTTATACTTCCACGTAAAATATTTGTTATTCCTGAAGAAAACAAGTCTTCCCTGTAGCTACGAGTAGCCGGCGCCTAAGCGATTAGTGGACAGCCATTTTGCATTCTTTCGGAACGGGGCGGGCTCCGTCAGTTCAAATGAAAGAATTGCTCGGCATATAAGCATCTTCAGCACATATACGTAACTTTGACGTGTTGGTTTTTTTTTCATAGCACGTGAGAAAAAGGCAAATTAGGAGGGGCTCGCATACATTTTCTCCAATCGCGGAATGAGAATATGAACAAAGGCGAAGAATTAGAAAGAAATGTTCTTACTTTGTTCTACCTAATCATGCATAATTATTGCAGAGACGCCATCTTCAGACGGGCAGTTCTCGTGGTTTTCTCGACGTCTTGTGACAGAGAGTAGAGGTCCGCGTCGCCACAGCGATTTTTGTCAAATCGCGGAGGGTTAACGAAGTACATAGAATTGAAACGTAGTGGAATAATTTTGCGTTACAGCACCCCCGTTTCCTTCAGAGTTTTGCGGCGCGCAGTGCGTAACAAAAGCCAAGAGCCATCAGGCATTTCCATTTGCCTTTAGTCATGGAGCTCACGAACATTTTTGTGCGTGAATAAAACTTGAACTTAATTTAATTTATTTGAACCAATTTTTCTAAATTAAGAGATTGCATTGAGTAGATGGCGTCATTCATCCATTGAACATACCTTGGATTTCTTTAACTGGCGAACATGACTTCCGCGGCAAACCGCGTTGTTCTGGTGGGAAAATGTTAGAAAAATTATCAATAACTTCCAATATTTATTTTACATATTCTACTCGCAAACTTGAATTCAGCTAGCAGTGAAGCTTGTTCGTAGCAGAAATTTTTAAACTAGCCCACCTTTAGAGACATTCGTCCCCGCAATTTGTTAAAGAATGCATTGCCGTGTCAGTTAAATTCGGCTGGACCTTATTGACAACAGCTGATGGGACCCGGGTAAATAGAACACCAACGTCTTTCGTAGCCCATTTTAAGGTCGGATATTTCGAAAGTATTTCTATTCTTACGAATTCTGTTGAACAAACATGACTTCACACCTGCTCAGTTCTAATTTCACAACTGTACTCATACTGTAAGGTGAATAACTAAAGAAAGTAGTTAGTGAATTTCTTAACAGGCCTTAGCCATGTAGGTATTGTGGTCTCTTATGCAGCAAATTCCCGCCTCCTCCATGAATGCACCGGGAAGGGGTAGAATAGCTCTGTCCAAAGACGTATTGCAAACAGGTGTTCGAACTATAAAAAAGAAAGAAAGAACAGGTGTTATACTTCCAGTGCAAACGTATAGTTGGATAATTACAGTAGACTTCAGTATAGATTAGAATAAGCAATGACCGTTGCGACTCACTTCTAGTGGCTCATGTTTTCGACCCGTTAATATCGTAGTGTTCAGTGTTGCTGCCAGGTTTTGCAGAAACCTGACCACAAGCGGGTAAAATTACATTCTGGGGGTCTACATGCATAAGGACGATGCGATTATGAGGTACGCCTTAATTATGAGCGCGTCTTATTTTTTTTTTTTTTTTACCGTGTACCTAATGTACCGTAAACGGGCCCTCTTGCATTTCTTTCCCATCAAAATGCAGCCGCTGCGGCCGGGATCAAACATGGAAACTCGAGCTTGGCCGCGCAATGACAAATCCACTGAGCTGCCGCTGTGGGCTGCACATAAATCGTCACATACGGCTCCCATGCTTCTCGTTGCTATGTAGAATAGCGCGAGTTGTTTATGTAATTTTCTCAATTTTCATGGCGATATCACTCTGCTTAGTCAAGTGTGACAGTTAAAAATTTGTTGCCTGAAAGTATCGGCAAATATAGGACAACTGTAACCTAGTCGTTCACTTGAGTGTGTATGCCGTCAAATGGCCACAAGTAATCTTGCGGCTATACCATGGTGTTCTATGTTCGCCTGTCTAAGCATACATCGTTTACTGACCGGCTCTTAAACTCTAAACATTATTGGTTTAACTAGGCGCCTATTAGTATTCTCGTTCATCAAATTTTGACGGCAATCATGCATTAAAATTATGGGGCTTTATGTGCGAAAAACCACGATCTCATTATTAGGCACGCCGTCTTGGGGGACTCCAGAAATTGTGCCACCTGGGAATCTTTAACGTGCACCTAAATCTAAGTATACTGGTGTTATTTCATTTCGACTTCATCGACCTGGTAAACCTCCCTACCTTTCCTCTTCATCTCTCTCTGTCTCTCGCCTTCATCGAAATGCGGCCGCCGTGGCCCGGATTCGATCCCGCGACCTCGTGCCTTAGCAGTCCAACACAACAGCCACGAAGAAACCACGTCGGGTTGCAATCATGCATACATGTTAGCTAGAAGCGCTTAGGCACAACTCACACACACTGATGGCACATTGTGCATACTAGCTGGTAGCTAATGCTCTGTATGGTGAAGAGCTGTGTAGATCGTGGAATGTAAAACCGAATAAGCATTGTCAAGGCAAATAAGGCACTGCAGATTAGAAACCTTTTTTTTTTCCATTTCCTTATGTTCATAGCTTTTGCCATAGTAGCGGGCATGATATGAAAGAGACGATAGAAAAAGGGCACGATATGAAAGCCTGGCTCCCCCACCACCCCAAAAAAAGAGAAAAACAATTACTTGTTTTCTCGTAGGGTCTACGCATTCATAATGGAAAAATTCCCTAGATAATAATTTCGTGCGACGGAGAGCACATCGCTTCCCCTCCCCCGCCCCCCAAAAGAAGAAAAAAAGTAGCAGAAATTGCGCTCTAAGCCTGACATTCCAGTGAATGCCATATGTGCTGGCAGCTGCGTTTGATCTGCGACCGGGAAACTGACGCAGATGAAATATGCGCAATATGCAAGCTGGATGTAGCCCGTGCTATACAAATTCTCATATCGGCACGTCTCCAGCAGAAAGCTGTGCCTCAACGCCAAAGCGCACAGCTAATGAAGTCTTGTTTTTTTCTTTTCTTATTTGGTTATCCGACCCTGATCCCAGGCTCATTTCGGGATCCAGGAACTTTGTTCGCTGTTCCGGCAAACCCCCGGGCACTAAATACTTTATTTCTTCCCAAAGGTCACGTAAATCATGAAAGACAGTAGCTGTCGACGGATGCATCTCCCTGCTACGACCAATAAAAAGTAGAAAACTTTGATAGCTCGAAAGAAAGCGCTGCTGCAATTTATGACCAAGCTTATCAAGACACACTTTATACGAAAGCGTCACACAATATAGCATTCCTGAGGGAAAATACAGAAGAAAAGAAAAATAACAAGTATGAGAAACAAGAAGAAATATGACAATGTGCCCAGTTATACTAACCTTTATTAGAGCTGAGCATTCCTGATTGTATATGGACATGAAAGAAACAATGTGAGTACCAATCTTATCTTCAAACCTAGAAGCGCCGTTACAGACAATTCTCGAAGTTCCCGCATATCTCCTTACAAACGAGTAAATAGCCTTCACACAATATATAGAAAACAATTATAAAGCTGTATGCCCTAGGGCAAATGCTCTCGTGACTTCACCCGACTTCCATTGGATCATCTCGACTCCTTATCTGCCGCTCGACCTCTTAAGCGTTTAGCAGGATTATCGCAGCCAATCATGCGACTTAACCTTTGAACTTCACACGTGCAGCACGGCCATCTCTACCGCTGTGGTGCCGGCACCCACTCGAACTCTCTCTTGTCATTCCCGTCAACAACAACAACAAAAAAATCATGAGTCATTCTATTCTTTGAAGGTGGACCACCATCGAAGCTGTGTAGCGCACGACATAGAGGTGACACAGAATTTCGAACAAAGTTACGAAACACATTTACTGTCTTGATTGGCGGTAATCGTGACGAAGCGTACGCATAGACATTTATCTTTGATACATTCGCATTCATTCGTGTTATAGATTCGTTATACACATTCGTTATATTCATTCTTTTTTTCATTTCGCGATATATTGTGGCAAATAATTTGAGACCAAAATCGTCGCACCTACTTGCAGTGGACCAGTGCCATCAGCGCCTTCCCAGAGGGAGGAGCAGCATGGAAACACTGACATGATGAGCGCCCTCGGAGTCAGCTGTGGAAAAAGACAACGACGAAGGCGCGAGCCGTGGCACGAGCGCGAAGGGCATCGTGGGAAGGCTGGCGTAAAGATCGACAACAGGGCCAGCCGTGGGAGAAATCGATGACTGATTGAGGGTTCCACGCTCTAAGATTTCATTAAAAAACAACAAATAGTTTTCCAGTACTACTACTACGATGACGACCACGAACGCGCGAGCAGTGGCACAAGCGTCTTCGCGGTGTTAAGCCGAGAGACGCCAACAAGCTAGCTGTGGATGAAGACGACGACGAACGCGCGAGCAGATGCAGGAGCCGTTACTGATGATGATGGTTTTTGCTCACGCACATGAAAATTTCATGGAACTCTAGCCATAAACAGCTTCGCTGTTCAAGAAAACGGAGGTGTCAGCTTTCGTTTTCAAACAAACCGTGCTTTCACTCCTGCATGACAAGCACAAATAATGCATCCACGTTGACACGGGGATGGTTCTGTCTCCTCTAACCTGGAGCAGTAGCAATTCGCGCGAAATCTGTCGCCATCCGATTCAAGACTTTTCACATCACATTATCGACAGCTGCAGATCTCGCAGCTATCCGTGCAGCTCTGGCACTTATTGGTCCCTAATCATGACAGTTATGGTCCATCTTTTGTTACTCGAAGTCAGCTGCTCTCCAGTGTCTGTTGTTCCCTTTCAACCATGAGCCGAACGTGCAATTAGCCGCAGACATCTGACTACTTCACCATCACGCAATGGACAAGGGGCACAACATAACCTACCAGTGGACGCCGAGCTACTGCGGAATTTCGGGAAATCACAGTGCGGATGACGCTGCCCGATCAGCCCACGATGGTGCCAATATTCTACCAATACCACTGTCGAGAACAGATGCAGCCACAAGGCTTTACTCCTTCGCACGCGAGTTTACGCAGACCACGTGGAACACCACGGAATTTCCCAAATGCATGTCGGCTTAGATTCGATACAAGACTGCAACTTCGTCTTCCACCAGAGTTACCATGAGCAAAAGGTACTCTTCTGTACCACCTATGGCCCGGCGTGGCATTCAGGAACGCCTATTACTTCCGCATCGGAATAGCCAAAAGCCCTGCTTGCGACAACTGCAGCTGCGAGGAGATGATCATGCACCTCCTCTTTGTCTGTCCCCGCTACAATTTGGCAAGAAATGGGCTCGTGACCACGCTCGAAAAACTGAAAGATCACCCCTTCGCAGAGGAAAGCGTGCTAGGACACTGGTGGAGACGGGTTTCTGCACTCAAGGCCTTAAGGACTCTGCTGAAGTTCTTAAGAGCTTGTGAATTGTGTGAAAAGCTATGAAAGTTGTAGCGCGTAGCATCGCGTCATAGTGTGAACTTATCTTATATTGTTAATTTTATTTGTTTCGGTTTTATCTTTCATTCCCTCTGACTCTTTTTTCAGCACAGGGTAGCCAGCCGGTGCTTACACTGGCTAGCCTCCCTGTCATTCTTTCCCTTCTGTGTGTGTCTCTCTCTCAAGACGTTTTTTTTTAAATAAATGTACCTAAAAGGCACTTGCAGGCTGCCTACGTCTACCAGTGTGCAAGCGAGCTATCTTTATCATTTGCATCCTTGTTTTAATCCCTAATCACCGCTCTCCCGTGCAGGATAGCAAACCGGGCATCCTTATGAATAACCTCTAGGCATTTCTTTATTTTCCTTTATTTGTCTCTCTCATTATTTGTCTCTCTCATTGTCTCTCTGTTCTATTCCTTCTTTCCCGTCCCCCAGAGTAGGGTAGCCAACAAGACGCATATCTGGTTAACGTCCCTGCCTTCTCTATTTATTTTCTCCTCATCCTCCTCGTCTTCCAACATTAAATAAACCATTATCACTGAAACAAAGGCCATAATATAAAGCTACACTCAGACATCGTGTGGGATAAGACACTTAATGTGTCGAAATAGATAACGAGACCCTTGTCTATAGTTGCGCTGTAGCGCAGAAAATATTTCTTGCCAGCATTCAAGATAGAAATACACACTGAAGAACGGACGGCGTAGAAAATCATAAATCACGAGAATGCTTAACCGGCGGACGCCGAAGCGCACAAAAAGAAAGTATCGACGATGCAATTAGGAAAAGAACTGAGGCGTAGCTGGAGGACTTCAAAGCGAAAAGACGGCCCCAATCACGTTCCTTTACTGGAACGAAACGAAGCCGGCACGGTGTCAAAGCAGCAAGTTGGGATCTAATTAGGGTAGAATTTATTGTTTCCTGGCAATTAGAGACGACCTTATAAAGTGCCCGTTGTAAAGAAAAGACAGTGAAGAGGGCTTCGTCTTTCCATCGCAGCCCATTCGAAGCAGCGTCAGCGGCACATCGCAGGCTAAAGCATATTTCACAAAAATCAGAATCCCAGGATGTGTTCAGTAAGGTATTAAATTAAACATTGCATGACGACGCTAAAGGTCAGTGAGAGAGAAAAGCTATTGATCTAGTTAAGTAATGTAAGGAGGATACACTGGTGCACTTTCCCACAGCAAAAGGTGAAGCTGAAGGCCACTTCTATGCGTTCCTGCGATATATGAAAATATGAGTAATCGAAATTCCACGTTTCATTCAATAACAAAAACAGCTATAAATTATGAGATGGTGCTGAAAGAGAAAGTTATTACTGAAATATTGAAGGCTTCCTGTGCAGAACAGCGCACTATGCGTCTATGTTCCACTCGCACCTATATATTCATAAACTCCTTCGCGTGTTCTAAGTTTCTAAATTAATTCACTATATTATTCAACTGGGAAGGTGAAAGAACAATGTGCTAACTCTACCAGCTCATGAAAACTGGCGGAATTGTGAAAATGTATAACGATTTCTTACCAGCTGCTATTGGTTATTGACCGAAAGCACCCACCTCGGCTCAGATCAGCCAATAAATATTAACGGATTATAAGGAGACAAGCGAATCGAACGAAGTTGCAATTTAACATTGTTATATTCTTGTATTCCACCCCTGCTTGGGCCTCACGGCCCGCAGTACGCCATAAATTTAAAAACTAAAAAAGGAAATTGAGGTTTTTACTAGAAGTTACAAATGGGCAACAAGCATGAAGCCAAATGAGGCATTATCCATACTAACTACGCGTATTTTGTGTTTTTTTTTTAATTTCACAACTATTACAGAATGACTTATTTGCAATACGCTGTAAAGTCGTACATTGGGCACCATGGCTACGAGTGGCGCTGGCGAACACTCTCGGCACTATTGTAAACAAAACTAAATAAATGCCCAGGAAAATTGAGAAATTGCCGCTTTCATAGTTCAGGATGCCCAACTCGTAATAGGCAGGTTGCATATGCGCCGCCCACCACCGGCAAGGTGTCTTCGTTCCAGAATTACTTGCCTCTTTCTTTATTACCACCATGAGCTTTGCTGCGAAAAATATTACCCCCCTCTCTCTTAAATATTTCTAGGCACGAATAAAAGAAGAGTGACTCTGCGCATTCTTTAGCTTCATTTTCTGTCGACTTCATAAACCTCTCCGCCACGAGAGCTTTACGAAGTCGCAAAGTTCCCGCAAAGTTTACGTTTACGTTTACCATATCGCAAAGTTCCCGCAGCCCGTCGACAAGAAGGCAGTGCGTAGACTTCTTGGAATGTGTGACTACTACACGCGATTTGTCAAGGACTTTTCCCGCATCGCTCAGCCGCTGACACAGCTAACTAAATGTGACGTCGAGTTCAAGTGGGAAACGCCGCAGGCCGACGCATTTCAAGAACTCAAACGACGCATGCAGCCGCCGTCCGTACTTGCGCACTTCGACGAGCACGCCGATACCGAAATCCACACTGACGCCAGTAGCCTAGGCCTCAGTGCCGTCCTAGTCCAGAGAAAGGATGGACATGAACACGTGATAGCTTACGCTAGCCGGTCGTTGTCAAAAGCGGAAGGCAATTATTCTACAACCGAAAAGGACTGCCTCGCCATCGTTTGGGCTACAGCCAAATTTCGCCCTTACCTATGTGGCAGTCCAAAGTCGTCAGCGACCATCACGCCTTGTGTTGGCTGGCGAATTTAAAGGATCCTTCAGGACGGCTGGCGTGGTGGAGCCTAAGACTGCAAGAATATGACATCACTGAAACCTATAAGTCCGGACGAAAGCACTCTGATGCCGATTGCCTATCACGCGCCCCCATTGACTCGCCGCCGCAACATGACGAAGATGACGACGCCTTCCTTGGCATTTTAAGCGCGGAAGACTTCGCTGAATAGCAGCGAGCAGACCCGGAGTTGAAAAACCTCGTCGAGTATTTGGAAGGGCATATCGACGTTGTCCCTAGGGCATTTAAGCGAGGATTGTCTTCGTTCTCGCTTCAAAACAACCTACTCGTAAAGAACAACTTCTCACCAGTGCGCGCCAACTACCTTCTTGTTGACCCGTCAGGACTGCGTCCAGAAGTATTGCACGCCCTACACCGACCGCTGGACACCTCGGATTTTCCCGGACACTATCAAGGATACAGGAAAGGTATTATTGGCCACGCCTGACCGCCGACGTCACCCGTTATGTCAGAACATGCTGAGACTGTCAGCGACGCAAGACACCACCGACAAGGCCAGCGGTACTACTACAGCCAATCGAGCCTGCTTGCCGACCATTCCAGCAGATCGGAATGAACTTGTTAGGACCCTTTCCGACGTCAACAACTGGAAATAAGTGGATCGTCGTGGCGACGGACTACCTCACCCGCTTCGCTGAAACTAAAGCACTGCCAAGAGATAGCGCCGCCGAAGTGGCGAAATTCTTCGTCGAGAACATCCTGCTGCGACATGGTGCTCCAGAAGTCATCACCGACAGAGGAGCGGCTTTCACAGCAGAGCTCACCCAAGCCATTCTGCAATACAGCCAGACAAGCCACAGGAGGACAACTGCCTACCATCCGCAGACGAATGGTCTCACGGAGCGCCTGAACAAGACTGTCGCCGACATGCTAGCAATGCACGTCGACGTCGAGCACAAGACGTGGGATGCGCTCCTGGCGTACGTAGCATTCGCTTACAACACGGCGGTGCAAGAAACAACACATCACGCCATTTAAGATATGTTTACGGCAGGAACCCGACGATGACGCTCGACGCCATGCTGCCGCACGTCACTGACGAAGAAAATCTTGACTTCGCTACCTATCTCCAGCGGATCAGGAACCAGCAGCGTACCGACAGCTGACACTTCAACCTCCGACGACGCTTCGTCGAGTACCAGCCCGGCGACCGTGTTTGGGTATGGACCCCGATACACCGACGAGGACTGGGTGAGGAACTATTGCGACGCTATTTCGGACCCTACAAGGTCATCCGACGCATTGCTACGCTGGACTATGAGGTCGTGCCAGACGGCATTTCGCAGTCACAGCGGCGCCGCGCACGATCTGAAGTGGTCCACGTGGCGCGCCTTAAACCCTTTTAAAGCACGGACGCTGACGAAACTCCTTATTTTGTTTTTTGTTTGCTACGAGTGCTTTTCTTTATTACTTTCGTTTGTTTGGAGCATCGGGCCGATGCTCTTTAAGAGGGGGGTAAAGATAAGACACACGTGTACTTATCTTTATCCGGCGACCACGTTTCGCCGTTTAACAAATGTTATCCCACAGCGCGGGACGCGCCTGCATGTATCCGAAGTTTGTGGAAAGTTATCGATGCTTCTATCCGTTGTCTGTTGTCGCCGAACCTTGTGTTATCTGATTTCATCGCGTGACGCGAATGGTGTGGAACGCACCCCAGCCCATTCTTAGTCTTCTCATTATTTCCGTCTCATGATCCGGATCTGCCGTCACTACCTGCCCTAAGTAGATGTATTCCCTTACCACTTACAGTGCTTCGCTACCTATTGTAAATTGCAGTTCTCTTCCGAGACTGTTAAGCATTACTTTAGTTTTCCGCAGATTAATTTTTAGACCCACTCTTCTGCTTTGCCTCTCCAGGTCAGTGAGCATACATTGCAATTGGTCCCCTGAGTTACTAAGCAAGGCAATATCATCAGCGAATCGCAAGTTACTAAGGTATTCTCCACTAACGTTTATCCCGAATTCTTCCCAATCCAGGTCTCTGAATACTAATGTAAACACGCCTGAGCTATACACAACATCATATTGCGAAAATTGCCTTAGCACACTAGACGTACATCACTTGCTCTGGCCATGTGGTCGAACCCACGCAAACAAGAATCAAGACTCCGCCAGGCTACAAGAAGCATTACGCAGCATGGACCTGGTGGAGCAGCTCTGGGCCGTCAAGCGAGCCCACGGTGCGGCCAGGGAGTTACAACTCCCGGTCCCAACGTCGGAGTAACCGACTCGCCCCTTGCGCCCCGTGGCTCGCAGGACCTTTCAGTAAGGTCATTCCATCCATCCATCCATCCATCACACCACATTATTACGTGCAGTGCAACGAACACTAAGTAAGGCTACAACTGCCTGTGCACGTGTGCTAATTCTCGTTAAACACTATAGCAGTGTCTCTGCCGGCTTCAACTGCAAAGGCTTTTGAGGTCGGCATTGCGAAATAGTTTGCTCAAATAGCTGTTTTTAATCAAAGGCAGCTAGCGCAGTCTCGAACGATCATACCTGTACCCTGTACCTAGGACACCGTCTCTGGTGAAATCACCGGAGTACTAATTGACTTGAAGTGTTATCTGCTATTGCCGGGCGGTGCGGTACTTGATCAAGCATACAAAGCAGTTTCATTATTCACGTCATCGGTTCGATAATGCTCCCGAGTCATTGCGTCACCAATATCTCCTAGCAACCTATGTGTATGTCCTAGAAACCTGTCACAATTCTTCTATAGCTACTCAACCATTGTTATACGTCGTTATAGAATTATTAACGCGTTTCATATTCTCTGCACTGTTTCCTCCATGGGAGAGATTGCCAAGTCTCACGAAATGTTTTCATCGCAAGTTTTCTCCTTATGCAGCTCACGCATCTTCTAAATGGCAAGAGAACATATAAATCTCAATTGTCATATGCAGACGCTGTTACAAGCCCACAATCATCGTAAATTCTACCATCTCGCCACGTTCTTTAAGCTATTGTCACACGGTTTCTGTGAACACATTTCTTTATACGACTGCAGCAAATGCCAAAATTTAAAGTGGCAGCAGTAGTTACTTTAGTATTGGCACTACACTATATTTCAAACGCAGCAGACGTCTGAACAATTTGCGGTAGAACTCCCTCATCGCGTGCCTTGGCGCAATGTGCCTATGGTGAAGTGTAGAGTTGTGCAATCGCCACAGTTCGTGTCCCGAAGTAGGAAATTATTCGTAGAATATTCAACGCCCACCAAAGACATTTCTCGAAATCGGCAAGGCAGCAGCGTGCAGAGTTCGCGGAAAACACAGCCGAGCCAAACTTGGCGAGATAGCTCGTCGGAGGGGTCCCGGAAAATTAACGCGAGATCGGCGAGATTGAGGTGCGGGCCCGACGGATGAATTCGCATTCGCTTGCGCAAGTTAACTTTGAAGCAGCGGTTTAAATCTGCCAAACGCTGATAAGAGAGCACGCTGAGCAAAGGATGGAAAGGGAAGAAAGAACACGCGAGGAGATGATTGCACTCCGTACTAATGAGGCGACTCCTGAGGCTAGCTAAATTTTTGCTGCTGCGCGCCTCAGCGTTCTATGGAGCAATGAAGGCTGATAAAGTTGCAGTGGCACGTGCGCTTTTGCAATGTAAGGGCAGATAAAATCTATAGCTTGTGTCGAAGCCCCATTTCGTACCGCGCACGGTACGTCCTAATAAAGGTACCATGTTTCTGACGTCGAAGAATGTGCTTCATAATTTTGAGTGGCTGACAACGACAACTCGATAGCGCGTATAACTTTTGCTTTTGAAAAATTATGAACTTAAGCTGTAGCCTGTAGTGCTGTAAAAGAGATTTATAAGGAAAGATGAGGGTCGAGAAATTGCATTTGCAGTTGAAAAAGCAATTTCTAAATATTGGTTGATTTTTACGCATTACATTTTATTATTTATTCTAAAAAAATCAAGGCGCTTCTTTAACTAGAGTCCCGCAAAGCATTATTCTAAAGGAGTCACGGGAGCTTTAGGGGCTTCGTTTTGTCATGCAATACCGACTGACCAAGCTCACAAACAGAAGGTATTTATTGTAAAAAAAATCAAGGCACTTCTTTAACTAGAGTCCCGCAAAACATTATTATAAAGGAGTCACAGGAGCTTTAGGGGCTTCGTTTTGTCATGCAATACCTACTGATCAAGCTTACGAGCTGAAGTTATGCCGGGATGGTGAACTTCCCTGGGTTTCCAGGAGCTCTGCAAATACTCGCCACCTTCGCACAGTGTTAAGAGTGCACTCGGACGTATACTTCGACGCGTCCAGTGCCAATTCTCATGAAATCTCGCGAAAGCGAGACTATCTATCGAAATGATAGCCCCAGAATACTGTCCCTGCCTCCTTTGATTCTTCCGCCAGCTGGGCACCACTATTATTTTCCTCCCTCTCTCTCTCTCTCTTGTGGCGCTAAAAATATGACTGCCTATTTAGAAATCAAAGTATTGGGACAAACTCTCTCTAGAGTGCCAGACTGCTCGCGGCCTGCTGGGTGAGAGCCATAGTAACTAGTGCATACGCGGGTCTAACCAGTCATTTCAGATGGCGAATTGTGATCGAAAAGTAATCGTGACTGAGAGCACGATTGCATTTCTTCTTCAAAAATGTAACTTGTATAATATATATATATATATATATATATATATATATATATATATATATATATATATATATATATATATATATATATATATATATATAAGGGGGCAAAATGCCGCCCTTCTCTGCAATTTTCCAACACGTAAAAATTAGACGTAAGCGCACGCAGTAAGCTTAACTAGCTTTTGCGGTCGAGATCACTGAATTCCGCGGTTTTCACAGCGAGCGCAGCACCGCAACAGCTGCTCCAACGTCCATAAGCTGTGTTGCTTTGTCGTAAAGCTGCGTAGAGATTCAGTTGCGGATCACATCACCGACTCCATTTATCCCGACCGGATATGTAAATAAATAAATAAATAAATAAATAAATAAATAAACAAACAAATAAATAAATAAATAAATAAATAACATAGTGAGAATAGTAGATAAACAAAATCATTGGTGATGAAGATAACAACGGTGCACCAGAGAGCTGAATAGACGTCTGCTGTCTGTCCCTGCCGCTACGCAATATGTTTCCCCCACTACCCAAAATTCAAAGTTCAAACACTTAAAATCTCTAAGGACCTGCCAGCGTAAAAGTTCCCTTTTTTTCTTGAAGAATTATTAGAAGCAAAGTAGATGCTGCCCCAGTAACGAAGTTGCCATACTGTTTGCGTCCTCCTATCGCTTCGACACGGTGCCGTTCACGAAGGCAGCATTATATTGCCACCTGGTGTTTTGAGCCAGCGTTGCGTGCCCAGCAAAAACGGCGATAGAAGACGACGAAGTCAAAGATCTCGCGCCAGCTGGAGAACCGTCCTTTTTGTGTCTGAGATTTTCGCGTCTGGCTGCTGATACTGCTGCTTACTCTTGCCTTAGCGCGTGACAATATATGCGGTAACTTTAGCATTTCATCTTTCTTTCTTTCATGCTTTCTGATCACAGAGTATTCCCCCTTATTTTGCTCATATCGTTTTAATTTCATTGCCGTGTATTTCCTTCCCGTCCTTTCTACGTTGGTTCCGTTGTTCCCTACCTCCACCATAAGGTAGCGAAACCGACTAATGCGCCTTGAATGACGCTCGTTCGAGCTTGTGGTCGGCGGAAAATCTCATGAAGCGGCATTGAAACAGACGTAGGACTGGTTAACCCTATTGCATGCCCTTTATTTCCTCACTATCGTTCAAAGCCTGTAGACCCTTTGCCACTCGTGTCACCTAATCAGAAAATGTAAAATTACTCAGAGTGAGAATATATATAGGAGAAAAAACCTCACTCTATATTATCTGATTACATCTTTGCTTGTTGCGGTCGTGTATTTATCTATACATTCGGGTCTTTTCCCTTGGGATCGAAATTATTTACCAAGTCAAGTTACGTTGAAAAACGGTTTCAAATGTACGTATACGGAGGCGCCATTTACTAGGAGGGAGCCGTGCGACACGGTCACATTCATCTGTTTCTTTCTTCTTAAAAATCATACCCTACGGGGCAGACTGGAGCAAAATTCGAAACTAACACGGCGTTGACTTTCGATCGCGTCTTTGGGTTTACTCTCCTCGTGTCGTTGTGCAACGCGATGTGCCTATTTTCGTTTGCGAACCACTAAAGAGCACGAACCCTTAAAGTTGTACGCTTTCATTCCATGAAAATTCACTAGCTCATCGACGAAACCTCACAGACAAATAAAAACTCCGCAAACAGTCACGTCGGGCCCTTCGTATTTGCATGTTTCGGCGATTAATTCTGGTTTGTGCACCACGTGCAAATCGGAAGTCACGTTTGATGGCCCCGAAAAGCAAAGGAAAAGCTAGAACTGCTGATCTTCTCCACACAACTGCTAATTCAGTGAAGCACCTGCGACATTTATTATTAAACATGTTCAGGATGCCTTGTTTGAGCGCTCATTATTCCTGCTCACGGCACGCGCTTTCTGGGAACCACTCATCTCCTCCATCGCACCCCCCGCCCCTCCTCCATAAAAGAAAGAAAGAAAGGCTTTTCATGCATAGCATCGACAGCTGGTTGAGTCTCTCTTCATTGCTTCCTTGCTTCAAATCGTTTTATATTTGTCATTTTTTTGCATTTTTATTCTGGAGTTCAAAGTCTACGCATGCACATTTTCAACATAATCCTTAAAAAAGTGATCTTATTTAGCGCCCTCGTGATATTTTTTTTATTATTAAATTGAATTCACGACTTCCATTAATGCGGTAATGTGTTATGTCAACACTGACGGGCATGCTGACACAAGATAAAATTATTAATTCTTAATTTTATTATTCCCAAGCTTTCTTCACGGGCTATAGAGGCGGAAATGCAGAGAATCGGATTACGTTGCCTAGCAGTTCTTTAACGTGTATCCAAATCTCTGCACAACAACTCTTCTGCGTTCACTCCTTATCAAACGGAGACAACGGTGGCGTGTATAAACTACATAAACTGAAACACATTCCGCCAACATTTCAATAATAGTGCCTCACAAAGACGGAATTTGTTCGTTGTCGCAGAGGTACTTTTGGAAGTATCTTTTCTCACTGTGACATTTTAGCCTGTGTGCGTCTATTCGCAATACTTGTCATGCAATGCATGGTCAAAGAATGTGAAATGTGTTGGGGGCAGTCGAAGAGACAGGGAGACAAAACAGGACTTTGCGGAGACGTCCAGTTCATGGGCTGCAGGCTTTATTTAGTGGCTGTTCACTCGAGGAGAGTAAGGGCTCGCTTTGCAGTGCCGTCAAGCGTTAATTAAAACCGTCTGCCGCTGACGCTGCAACGATCCGGCGTATTATTCATTCTCTGGAGGACGTGTTGGTACGGAGAGCGCTTTCACCGTGCAAACCCTGCGTCCAGTGTCCCCGTAGGTTGACGTCAGCGAAGGTACTCTTTCGGAATGGTGACAACGTAATTTACGGATCAGCGCTGGATGCCTGACCTACCGCTTACTCAACGGCGCTCTCTGGTCGTACAGCCAACACATTGCTCAACGTGACAGGTCTATTGGTGGTGTTGACGTTGGCGCCTGCATAAGTGATTCCCGGCTAATAAAAGCGCTCTCACTGCACCGTCACTTTGTGCGTGACGGCTGGCTCAAGTGTCCTCGCCATGGGGGTTCGCACAATTGTTCAACCCACAAAAACTTTCAGGAGCACGAAACATTTCAGGTGCATTCAACCGGGACAAGACTTTCGATATGACTTGCTGACTTTCAGCGATAAAAAGGCGGAAATAGATGACCGGCAAGCAGGTTACCAGGTGAGAGCTTCCCATTTACCACCTAGCATAGGGTGGGAAAATAGATATCATTCATCAGTGAGAAAGCATTGGTTTATGTTTCGTCATGACAGTGTCCAAATCATATTGTGCAAGCCGGCTAATTGGTTTTTCCGAAGTATTTCAATAGCCAATGAGACGTGCAACATGCTACACGTCATCAGGCATCTGACACAGACAGTACTGTTTTTCTTGCAAAAACCCATCAGAATTTGTATAAAATTTGCGAATGGGTCATGACATACCAACTGCATCAGATGACGCATGTTTTACACTCGCCCGAAAATGGCTCCTGTGTGTAACGCCGTCTTCTGCTTGTCTCATTTTACGAGCATTTTTGCGCCACTCGGAAGTCGTCCTGTGGTTTAAGTGGAAGTCAGTTGAGCATGTGGCTGAGCAAGACAGCCTGGCGCGAAGTGCTCTGACGAAGCGCAACAACCTGACAAGCGAAATCATCATCATCATCATCAGCCTGGTTACGCCCACTGCAGGGCAAAGGCCTCTCCCATACTTCTCCAACTACCCCGGTCCTGTACTAATTCTGGCCATGTTGTCCCTGCAAAGTTCTTAATCTCATCTGCCCAGCTAACTTTCTGCCGCCCCTTGCTACGCTTCCCTTCCCTTGGAATCCAGCCCGTAACCCTTAATGACCATCGGTTATCTTCACTCCTCATTACATGTCCTGCCCATGCCCCCACCCCCCTTTCTTTTTCTTGATTTCAACTAAGATGTCATTAACTCGCGTTTGTTCCCTCACCCAATCTACTGTTTTCTTATCCTTTAATGTTACACTTATCATTCTTCCTTCCATAGCTCGTTGTGTCGTCCTCAATTTAAGTAGAACCCTTTTCGTAAGCCTCCAGGTTTCTGCCCCGTACGTGAGTACAGGCAAGACACAGCTGTTATATACTTTTCTCTTGAGGGATAACGGCAACCTGCTGTTCATGATCGGAGAATGCCTGCCAAACGCACCGCAACCCATTCTTTTTCTTCTCATTATTTCCGTCTCATGATCCGGATCCGCGGTCTCTACCTGCCCTAAGTAGCAGTATTCCCTTACCACTTCCAGTGCCTCGCTACGTATGGTAAACTGGTGTTCTCTTCCGAGACAGTTAAACATTACTTTGGTTTTCTGCAGATTAATTTTTAGACCCACCCTTCTGCTTTGCTTCTCCGGGTCAGTGAGCATGCATTGCAATTGGTCCCCTGAGTTACTAAGCAAGGCAATATCATCAGCGAATTGCAAGTTATTAAAGTATTCTCCATTAACTCTTATCCCCAATTCTTCCGAATCCGGGTCTCTGAATACCTCGTGTAAACACGCTGTGAATAGCATTGTTGAGATCGTATCTCCTTGTCTGACGGCTTTATTTATTGGGATTTTGTTGCCTTCTTTATGGAGGACTACGGTGGCTAGCTGAAAGATATCTATATTGGCTCCACAGCATATGCTGTGGAGCCAATATAGATATCTTTCAGTATTTTTATATACGGCTCGTCTATACCCTGATCCCTTAATGCCTCCATCACTGCATAGGTTTCGACTGAATCAAATGCTTTCTCGTAATAAATGAAAGATATATATAAGGGTTGGTTATATTCCGCACATTTCTCTATCTCCTGATTGATAGTGCGAATATGGTCTATTGTTGAATAGCCTTTACGGAATCGTGCCTGGTCCTTTGGTTGACAGAAGTATAAGGTGTTTCTGATTCTATTTGCGATCACCTTAGTAAATACTTTGTAGGTAACGGACAGTAAACTGATCGGTCTATAATTTTTTCAAGTTTTTGGCGTCCTCTTTCTTATGGATTAGGATTATGTTCGCGTTCTTCCAAGATTCCGGTACGCTCAAGGTCATGAGGCATTGCGTATACAGGGTGGCCAGTTTCTCTAGAACAATCTGACCACCATCCTTCAACAAATCTGCTGTTACCTGATCCTCCCCAGCTACCTTCCCCATTTGCATAGCTCCCAAGGCTTTCTTTACTTCTTCCGGCGTTACTTGTAAGATTTCAAATTCCTCTAAACTATTCTCTCTTCCATTATCGTCGTGGGTGCCACTGGTACTGTATAAATCTCTATAGAACTCCTCAGCCACTTGAACTATCTCGCCCATATTAGTAATGATATTGCCGGCTTTGTCTCTTAACGCATACATCTGATTCTTGCCTATTCCTAGTTTCTTCTTCACTGCTTTTAGGCTTCGTCCGTTCCTGAGAGCACGTTCAATTCCATCCATATTATACTTCCTTATGTCAGCTGTCTTACACTTGTTGATTAACTTCGAAAGTTCTGCCAGTTATATTCTAGCTGTAGGGCTAGAGGCTTTCATACATTGGCGTTTCTTGATCAGATCTTTCGTCTCCTGCGATAGTTTACCGGTATCCTGTCTAATGGAGTTACCACCGACATCCATTGCACACTCCTTAATGATGCCCACAAGATTGTCGTTCATTGTTTCAACACTAAGGTCCTCTTCCTGAGTTAGAGCTGAATACTTGTTCTGTAGCTTGATCCGGAATTCCACTAGTTTTCCTCTTACCCCTAACTCATTGATTGGCTTCTTATGTACCAGTTTCTTCCGTTCCCTCCTCAAGTGTATGCTAATTCGAGTTCTTACCATCCTATGGTCACTGCAGCGCACCTTGCTGAGCACGTCCACATCTTGTATGATGCCAGGGTTAGCACAGAGTATAAAGTCTATTTCATTTCTAGTCTCGCCATTCGGGCTCCTCCACTTCCACTTTCGGCTATCCCGCTTGCGGAAGACAGTATTCATTATCCGCATATTATTCTGTTCTGCAAACTCTACTAATAACTCTGCCCTGCTATTCCTAGAGCCTATGCCATATTCCCCCGCTGACTTGTCTCCAGCCTGCTTCTTGCCTACCTTGGCATTGAAGTCGCCCATCAGTATAGTGTATTTATTTTGACTTTAACCATCGCCAATTCCACGTCTTCATAGAATCTTTCGACTTCCTGGTCATCATGACTGGATGTTGGGGCGTAGACCTGTACGACCTTCAATTTGTACCTCTTATTAAGTGGAACAACAAGACCTGCCACCCTCTCGTTAATGCTATAGAATTCCTCTATGTTACCAGCTATATCCTTATTAATCAGGAATCCGAAGATAAACGACACGAGCAGCGAATACACGCCACTGTACTCCGCTTCACAGCAACGGCAACTACACTGCCGCAGTTATTACAAAGAAGTGAGAGAAGAGTCGTCACGGCATTCTTCATCATCAAGATGAATTACGGTGATGGCATATAGAAGCACTCCAGCCCCTACTCTCCCTTACGTGTCGAGATGCTCATAGAGTGCCTCGATCACCTAAACAGGCAAATCATATCTATCATCACCTAAGGGCCGTTATTCCGGATGAGATTACAGATGCAAAAGCTAACATTCGACAGAATGTACTCGCAGTCAACTAGTACAGTTGCACTGGATCCCTTGAGTATACTTGCCCTACTGGGCACAACCAATGCCAAGAGAAATATAACCGCAGGACAGCGGCACTTCATCAGGCATGATTTGTAACGTTGATGCGTATATCCTCGACAAGGACTTTCCTACTATGCTGAAAACATCAACGATGTAATCATGCTACCGTTCCGGCGCCCAGGCCAACCACATTTCGTGAAACTCACATCAAAGGAAGATTACACTCCATCACACGTGACGGTTGGATTTCTTCTTCACTCAGTGTGACTTTTCATTACAAGAACCCTTCAATGCCAGAAATTTCTGAAAAATGGCCATGCGGGAGTCCTGTATGCAAAGATTCTTTAATGGTATGCACAAAATGTTCTGAGCAGCACAGTGCTGATGTTTGCGCATTACTGAACCTAAGTGCCAATTGCTCGGGTACCCATGGTGCCTTTCTCGAAAGACTGCTTATTATCGAAGAGAAACTATGTAAAGAAATGCACTGGAGGGAAATAAGGCGCCACTGGGGTCTAAGATTTTCAGTGAGTACAGGTACAATGTTGGCCAAAAAACTTAAGGCTACTACAAACAGCCGGAGAGCCGTTGGTGCGCGCCGCCGCTAGCTTGCGCCGCGGATAAAAAGGGCGAGGTTAGCATGTCTCGTACTCTCAAGCATCTTTTGATGACAGCGCTCATCAAAAATTAGTGTAGCGAGCACGGCGCACCAGTTGCACAAAACATTGCAATGCATAATTTAATTATTAAGAAAAATCCATTAGTTGAATTTTTAACTAATTATACACTCCCTGCCCCACCTGATATTGAGTCCCCGTGGTGTAATGTCCAACTTGAACGTATATCTTTGATTATAGGGGTCGTTTACGGTGCGTTGGATCTATTATTGAGTATTTACACAATATAAGTGAATCTTTGCATAGTTATAAAACTTCTTCATCCAACGTTGTCTACATGGGTGATTTTAATGCGCCTGGTGTTGATTGGTCTTCTATGAACGTAAGCGGACACGAAGTAGCTATCGGGCGGGAGTTGGTCCACATTTCAATGTCCTGTGGACTGCACCAGATCGTTCAGGATTTCACGCGGGAAACTTCAGTCCTTGATCTTGTGTTCTTACTACATCTGTTTTTTAATGCCGGTTACGAATGCGATGTTATCGATGGAACATCTGACCACAATACTGTGTTCACTGCAGTTCCAGGATTTGTCCCTAAATCCCGCTATATCTGCCGCACATTTTCTGGCTTTAACCACCCTGATGATTTGACAATAACAGACGCCTTATGCGATTATTTTCATTCGTTTGAAGTAATAAGTACCCCTAGGGATACTAATACCTTCACAAGTTTCTTCGGAAATCTTGTCAGTAAGTGTATCAACCTTTTTATTCCTTTCAAAACAAAGAAAACAAACACAGAAATTCCTTGGACGACTAGGGACCTCTTGCATTTATCAGGTCATGTGGCCAGATTACGTCGATCGAAACGCTCTGGTGACTCAACAAAACTCGTGAAATTCCATAGCGCTAAAGTAGAACTCTGTTCCAAAATGGTGGCTTCAAAATAATTTTATTGCAAGGTAACCTTGCCGAAATTATAGACGGATAATCCCCGTTAAGTTTGGAAAGCCATCCTACCACCTGGGTTATCCTCGGACACCTTAATAATTACCAATGTTGCAGTTTCTCATTCGCAGACAATAGCTTCTTTTCTTAACACCTACTTCCACTCTGTCTTTACGACTGATAACTTTGTAAGCCCTGTTTTTGATTCCGAACCTTACCTTCCCATCGACAATAAATCACTGTCTCCTGAGAGTTTACTCAACTTATTCCTAAACTTAGACACCAACAAGTCGTGTGGTCCCGACAGTATCCCGACTGTTCTTTTGCGTTCTATAGTCTCTTTGGCGCAGCAGATATCTAGTAATTATCTTTAAAAAATCTCTCTCAACCACCACCCTGCCTCCCTCGTGGAAACTTGCTTCAATTCTGCCCTTATTTAGGTCGGGTAACGATGAATTGCTATCTAACTATATGCCAATCTCCTTAGCAGAACGCTCATGTAAATTACTCGAACACATTATCTTTAACCATATTGTGAAATTTCTTGTGACTAACAAAATTTTATGCACTTTCCAGCATGGTTTTAGACGTGGCCTTAGCACTATAACACAGCTGACAGAATTCGTTCATGACATCAGCAGCACTTTAGACATAGGTGACAGATTGATGCTATTTTTTGTAGACTTTGCAAAGGCCTTCGACACTGTCTCACACCCAAAACTTATGCACAAGCTGTTCGCTGTGCTAAGAAATGCATCTTTCATTGGCTGGATATTGGTCTTTCTTTCCCAGCGTTCGCAATATGTATGTTTCAACTCTATGAAATCACCTTTGATGCTTTTTTCATCAGAGGTTCTCCAAGGTTCAGTACTGGGCCCCCTTTTATATCTGCTTTATATTATTGATCTTTCCCTACATACTTCAGGTAAAGTACGCCTTTTTGCAGATAATTGCGCTTTATATCATACGATTAAATCTGCTACTAATCATATTGTCCTTAACAATTATTTTACTGACTTCTGTAATTGGTCGAAAGCATATGGCAAATGAATATCAACTTTTCCAAAACTGTCTTCATGTCCTTTGCATGGAGCTCATGCCCTTCTTTCTTTGCCTATGCCTTTTACAATATTACTTTAAATAGGGTCCTCGAATTCGAATATTTAAGTGTCCTGCTTGCACACTATTTGTCATGGTCCGAAGACATTGATTTCACCTGTAGCAAGGCCCTAAAAGAATAGGTTACTTACATCGTACGCTGTGCCTTGCTCCTCAAAAAACTAAGCTTCTTACATATAAAACCCTCATTCGCCCCATCCGCGAATATGGCTGCATCGTATGGAATCCACACAAGCACTGTGACGTCAAAAAACTAGAATCAGCGCAAAAAAGGCAGTGCGTTTTGTCTGTCGTAGATATGACAAGGAATTTTTGCCGCCTAACTCTCTTCCCCTACTTGGTCTCACTCCTCTTGCTGAGCGTCGCAAACTTGAATGTCTAAAATTCCTTTACACGGTAATCAATTCTCCTCGCCTCTCCTCTCTAGATAGCTACTTTACTTTTACTGTACCCTTATGTACCAGGAGTCAACATGCGCTAAATATCTTAACCTTTTTTGCTCGCACTGATTCCTTTAAAAACAGTTTTTTTTCATCAACTATTGAATTCTGGAATTCATTACAGGGCAACATCCGTTCACTACCACTGAAACAATTCACGCAAGCTTGTTTATAAATTTTTGTACGTTTGTTGTTCATCGCACTCCTGCAATAGCCTCATGGAGGCTGCAGTATAAATAAATAAGTAAGTAAATAAATAAATAAATAAATAGATACCTCATGGCACATATTGAAATTTACAAATTCTGGTCGAGGAGTTCGCAAAGAATATCCACTTGGAACGAATTGTCCGGAACGTACTAGATTAGAGATACTTATTGCAGAACTTTGCGGAGAAATGCATTGGCGTTCCAGTTACTTCTGTGCTTCAATGCTTAAAATTACATTTTGTTAAGAAAGTAATTGGTACGACAGTGCATATTTACTGCGAGTTTGACGGCGCATATCTCGTAAATGTTGTCATACACAGACTTATTTACAAGTGGACGTGCCTTGCAGTCTTACTCGTTAAAATTTGTAAATTGAAATATGTGCCGTAAGAAAATGAGTTAAAAACATAATTAGTGAATTTTCATTAATTAGTCGATTATGCATTTCAATTTCTTGTTCAAGCAGTGCCCGCCCCTTCGAGTAGACCAGCCCACGGACTAGAATTGTGCTCTCTGCCACAGATAAGTTTAAACATTTATCTAAAGTGTTCAATGAAACACCTTGTATCTATAGGGATTCGTGGCCTATGCTTCCGGCATTCCGCCTTCCAGCATAAAAAAGGAGCCCACATTGTACCGACGACGCTCTACTCATGCTGTTGAAGGCCAAGTCAGTCGAGTCGTCGAAATGATCTAGCTTCTCATGAAAATCAGTCGCATGTTCGTTTCGCCAAGGCTTCTCAGTCACACTCGAAAGTCAGGTCGCAAATGCCACACCAGAGGTTAAGCGCTCATTCTGGGCAATGGAAATTACGTGAAATTCTGAGGCAGAATTACAGCACGTTCGGCCAGTCTGTCCATGATCGGAGTGGAGATAGAGAAGCACAACATCCACTCACGCCCTTAGAGCTGCTTCATTAATTCATTCAGAATGAAATTTAGTGTGGAACTGCCATGTTGCAACCTCCGTGGTGTATTTTGGTTTAATGCGATTGCTATTCGCAGCCGAATTTCATGCGCTGTTGCGTAACTGTTATCGCATAACTCTCTCTTTATGAACGTGTCCGACGGTTGCTTTCCAACACGGTTCCTTCAGCATAGTAGCCCGCAATTCTAGCAATTATACCACGGACGCACGCTAAGAAATATCACATAACAACCTAACGAGCGTCGATATTGAAAGACAGCGCTTTGAGACGCTTGACACTTGAGTAGCGTCACATGGGAAAAAAATCTATGATAAAAGTGCTAACGCGCATTCTTGTAGCTGACAATGAAGTTTTATGCCGGAGAGAGAAGACTATGCAATCGTAGCACAGTTCATTCGAAGTAAAATATACCGAGCCCCAGTAAACCTACGCACTGGAGAGACGCGTTTCTCTGTAAATGGCGTCACTCACCGCTACATATAAAAGCCATTACAGCTCCTCCCTTGAAGTAGCGGCATGGCCCCACCAAGAATAGCATTAACACCTCTAGAAGTGGAAAAGAGGACACTTCGCCGTGCTGAACGATCTCGCTGTGGATAAGCCGTTCCGCAGGGAGATACAAATTAGAAGCGATTATGCCAAATGTGGCAGGCTGATCGTCGGTGCGTCGCTGAAAACCGCGAAGCTGTGCTTCCGCAAAAGAGGACAATAGAGCTTCAACGTCTCGCTGTAAACCCTCAAGTCCTATTGCAAGAGAAACTCGAAGCACAGATTTAACGATGGCTCACAACTCGCCAACTCAAATGCTTTAAAGTAACGAACAACTACTTCCGGAAGTACTTCGTCGACGACTAATGTGGATAACGAATGTATACGATAAGACAAGCCATATACTACTCGCAAAAGTGTGAACAGACCCGCGGTCACGAGAAAGCTAGAGTTCCTCTCAATATGTATAGTTATATACTCCCTAAACGCGGTATTCCCGTTCTACGATAACACCAAAGGTAAGACCATGCAATGATTACAGCAGGATACATCAATGTAACCAACCCTTATATATAGCTTTCATTGATTACGAGAAAGCGTTTGATTCTGTCGAAACCTCAGCAGTCATAGAGGCATTACGGAATCAGGGTGTAGACGAGCCGTATGTAAAAATACTGAAAGATATATATAGCGGCTCCACAGCCACCGTTGTCCTCCATAAAGCAAGCAACAAAATCCCAATAAAGAAAGGCGTCAGGCAGGGAGATACGATATCTCCAATCCTATTCACAGCGTGTTTGCAGGAGGTATTCAGAGACCTGGATTGGGAAGAATTGGGGATAAAAGTTAATGGAGAATACCTTAGTAACTTGCGATTCGCTGATGATATTGCCTTGATTAGTAACTCAGGGGACCAATTGCAATGCATGCTGACTGACCTGGAGAGGCAAAGCAGAAGAGTGGGTCTAAAAATTAATCTGCAGAAAAGTAAAGTAATACTTAACAGTCTCGGAAGAGAACAGCAATTTACAATAGCCAGCGAGGCACTGGAAGTCGTAAGGGAATACATCTACTTAGGGCAGGTAGTGACGGCGGATCCGGATCATGAGACGGAAATAATCAGAAGAATAAGAATGGGCTGGGGTGCGTTTGGCAGGCATTCTCAGATCATGAACAGCAGGTTGCCATTATCCCTCAAGAGAAAAGTATATAATAGCTGTGTCTTACCAGTACTCACCTACGGGGCAGAAACCTGGAGGCTTACGAAAAGGGTTCTACTTAAATTGAGGACGACGCAACGAGCTATGGAAACAAGAATGATAGGTGTAACGTTAAGGGATAAGAAAAGAGCAGATTGGGTGAGGGAACAAACGCGAGTTAATGACATCTTAGTTGAAATCAAGAAAAAGAAATGGGCATGGGCAGGACATGTAATGAGGAGGGAAGATAACCGATGGTCATTAAGGGTTACGGACTGGATCCCAAGGGAACGGAAGCGTAGCAGGGGGCGGCAGAAAGTTAGGTGGGCGGATGAGATTAAGAAGTTTGCAGGCATGGCATGGCCACAATTAGTACATGACCGGGGTTGTTGGAGAAGTATGGGAGAGGCCTTTTCCCTGCAGTGGGCGTAACCAGGCTGATGATGATGATGATGATGATGATGATGACTTCAATGTGGACTCAGAACATCCTAAAAACGGGGAGGGGGCGGGAGGTGTTCATAGTGTTCATAAAGGAGGCGTTTGGCGAGGAACGCGCCTTCACTGACTACGTACCCTTATCTAGGATGGCTGGAGTAGTTGATCACCTCTTCATCAGAGCATCAAAGACTTCAGCGCCCTGAAATACGTGTCTTACTTCTTGATACACTGTCCCCGACATGCGCCATATGGGGCAGTACCGAAGCAATGAAAACGGATCCAGCAAGTGAATAAAGTCGTCTAAATGCAGTCACCAAGATGTGTATTCATCATTACGTAGTGGATAGCTACATTCCTTGAATACTAATCACATTAACTTCGACAGACATCGTGAGATACGTTATGCTGAATTTTTTTGCAAATGTGTTGTTGCGCAGAAGCAGCTATCACTCATCTGTAAATTAGTGCGACGCCCACCTTGTCGACGGAAATGAACGGGCTCTCTCACATCTACACAAACTGCTGACGGTCAATTGCAAAGTATTGTGAAGACTTCGAGCAGCTGCCCAGCAGCACCTGGCCAAGAGATTCTCTAACTTTTTGTAACGAACACCGAGAAGTCCACGTAATAGATTCCTGCTGCACAACACGGGCCCCTAATAGCAGCGGGCATAAATGGTCACCTAGCCTGTCACAAGAGTTACATGGCTTTCACAACTGCTGCAGCCTAGCATTTTGCTGAGATGTTCTTGATCCCTCTCATCACTAAAGACCTGTATCTCCTCCTCCTCCTCCTCCTCCTCCTCCTCCTCCTCCTCCTCCTCCTCCTCCTCCTCCTCCTCATCATCATCATCATCATCATCATCACAATCATCATCATCCTGTTTTATGTCCACTGCAGGACGAAAGCATCTCCCTGCGATCTCCAATTACCCCTGTCCTGCGCCAACCGATTCCAACTAGCACCCGCGAATTTCCTGATTTCATCGCTCCACCTAGTCCTTTGCCGTCCTCGACTGCGTTTCGCTTCTCTTGTTATCCGTTCTGTAATTCGAATGGTCCAACGGTTATCAAACCTGTGCATTACATTACCTGCCCAGCTCCATTTCTTTCTCTTGATGTCAATTAAAATATCGTCTATACCCGTTTCTCTCTGATCCACACCGCTCTGTTTCAGCCTCTTCAAGTTAGGCCTAGCAATCTTCGTTCCATCACTCTTTGCGCGGTCCTTAACTTGTTCTCAAGCTACTTTGTCAGTCTCCAAGTCTCTGCCCCATATGTCAGCACTGGTAAAATGCACTGATTGTACACCTTCCCTTTCAATGATAGTGGTAAGCTCCCACTCAGGAGCTGACAGTGTCTGCCATATGCGATCCAACCCATTTTTATTCTTCTATGAATTTCTTTCTCGTGATCAGGGTTCCCTATGATTAAATGACCTTGGTAAACGTCCTCCTTCAGATACTCTAGAGGCTGACTGGCGATCCTGAACTCTTGTTCCTTTTCCCGGCTATTCATCACTATCTTTGTCCTCTGCATATTAATTTTCAACCCCACTCTTACACTCTCGCTGTTAAGGTCATCAATCATTTGTTGTAACTCGTCTGGAATGTTGCTGAATAGAACAATGTCAACGGTAAACCGAAGGTTGCTGAGATATGCGCCGCTGATCCTTACTCATATGCCTTCGCAGTTAAATAGCTTGAATACTTCTTCCAAGTACGCAGTGAATAGCATTGGAGAGATTGTGTCTCCCTGTCAGACCCCTTTCTTTATAGGCATCTTCCTGCTTTTCTTGTGTAGAATAAAGGAAGCTGTAGAACCTCTGTAGATATTTTGCAAGGGATTTAGGTAAGCGTTCTATACTCCTTGATTACGTAATGCCTTTATGACTGCTGGTATCTCTACTAAATCAAATGCCTTTTCTTAATCTATGAAAGCCGTATAGACAGGCTTATTGTACTGTAGGATTTATCTATAACCTGATTAATGACATGGATGTGATCCATTGCATAGTTTCCCTTCCTGAAGCCACTATTGCCCTTGTTCTATAAGATTGCTTTGGTGAATATATTATATAATACAGGGAGTAAGCTAATGGGCCTAGTTTTTAATTTGTATCGTCTCCTTTTTTGTGGATTAGTATAATGAGTGCATTCTTCCAGTTTTCTGGGACTCTTGCAGTCGATAGACAGTTCGTATAAAGAGCCGCCAGTTTTCCAAGCAGCATGTCTCCTGCATCTTTAACTCGACTGTTATTTCATCTTCTCCTGCCGCTCTTCCTCGCTTCTTGTCTTGCAAGGCCCTTCTGACCTCATTGCTAATCATAGGAGGAGTTTCTGTATCCCCTTCATTAAATTTTCTAATGGAGGTATCCTGACCCTTATTATACAGTTAGCTATAGCTGTAGTGACCGCGGTTCTGTCAATCTCTTCCCCGTATTTTTTTCACGTATACTGTAAAGGTATCTTGCTTATCCTGACCACTGACCAGTTAATACTCCAATCCTTTTTGGATCCCAGCGCTTTTGGAGAGTGAACGTTCCCTACGGATCGTGCTAGGTGAGTATCCTGTCACCCGATTAAGATGTTCAGTCATCTCCGAGATTTTGCTATAGAGGACACGTAATGTATCATGTTGGGAATATTTCCTGTGGTATGTCTTTCAGCTCTGGCATCATATGGCAGGGCACGACCCTTTGTGCTATCGTGAAGATTTATCTCCTGATTTTCTTTCTTGCTGCATTTAAATCTTCCTGTACTTATTTTGTTTCCCTCCTTTGCATCTAATTTACAGCCTCTGTTTTTTTTTCTCACTTCCTTTTCGATGACTCCAGATTGTGTACTTGCACTTTCAGTTACCTTGTAATTGGTTGTCAAATTTAGTGACCTCTTCCTTCGTTCCGAGGCCACGCTTTCGAGGCACGAATATTTGTGCGCTTTAGCCGGCCATTCCCTATCATTCTCTTCTTATCTCAGCATACCCCTTGGTGGCGGCGAAACGACAAATGTTCTCGGAACCGGCCTGGGATGATCAATGTTGCGGTGCAACTTATTCGTTCGAATTGGCCCACCGACACATATGGCCGGCCAACTTTGACGCCCTAAAATACGAAGCCCAAAAGCCTGAAATGCTAAAATTACCCGCCGTGGTGGCCCAGTATCTATGCCATTGCGTGGCTATGCACGCTATCGCGGCGTCAAATCCAGGCCACGGCCGCCGCATTTCGATGGGAGCGAAATGCGAAAAACGCCTGTCTACCGTGCAATGGGTCAATGTCAAAGAACCCAGGGTGGTCCAAATTAATCGATAAAACTGAAGACCATAAAACTCCAGAATTAATAAATGCTAACATCAACTGCCCAATATCTGGGTGACATCAACGCAGATGTGCCATGGAGAGGGAGAGAGAAATGCAAAGGAAATACAGGGAGGTTAACCAGAGGTTATCTCCGGTTGGCTACTCTGTATTGGGAGAGGGGCAAGGGGATGCGATAGGTGAGAGAGAGAAGTATAAAAAAACTACACACGCATGTACACAAAAACTTTTGTTGTGTGTGCTGTCTCGCAGCCTGCAAAGGCATTCCTAGTGTTACCCAGTGTCACCGTACAATCCTACGTCACACAGTGTGCAGTCACAATTTGTCAGAAAGTCCAGTGTCTTTCAAGTACCGCAGCAGCGCTTTCATAGCGGATCATGCTTATGTTTGCGTAGGCCAGTTTCCAAGGATCTCGTGTTCTGTCATTGGGCGCTTGTCCAGTTTGTCTAGGGTGGGTGAGAGGACTTGCAGATGTGCAAGAATGCAAGGACAGCTTAGGGGAAGGTAAATCACTAGCACGTAAATAAATTTTGTTTGATCATTTTACTTTAGTTTTAACTTTGGACACGTTTGTCCCTGGTCTCCAAGAGTGCAGGAAACAAACTCTTTGTGGCGCGAAAATGATTTCCCCCAGGATTCTCTGAGAATAATTTCTTATGACGTATTAAGTTTTCCCTATAAAAGACAAACGTGTGCGCAGAGATTCGCAGACATCTCCATGAAAGCTGAACGACTGAAATGCTCGTTGCTTTCTTTATTGAATCGAGAAGCGCCGGCCACAAGGGCCCGAATCCACTCAACGTCGCGCTGATCGCCCGAGGAAGAAAAGTTATTCAAAGCTGGGTGGCATAAATTATCGGGGTTGGGGCATATACTCTTTCTGACTCCCTCCATGTTGGGATTTTGATTTCTCGCTTTTCTTCTTACTTTCATGAAAAGACCTTCTTCAGTCGCAGCTCTGGTTTCTTGTTTTCCTGGACCCCTTGGATAGGCCGTACTTTTCTTGATACTTGTAATTGCTTTTACTGGGCCTTTAGTGCACTTACTGAATGGTGGGCAGTCTCTGGTTTCTTCAACTTCGGTTTGATTGCATTATACTTTCAAAAAAGCTCAGTTTATGAGCATTTACATCGTTCTCTAGGAAATGATGGAAAAAAAGCCATATACATCTTGTGTTGCGATTCCGATCTTCACTTGCTTTGCGCAGACCGACCAGTTATCCGTTGCGGTGTGTGAGCGTAAAATGCGCGCGCGCGCGTTTGATTGTTCCTTTGTGTGTGTGTGTGTGTGTGTGTGTGTGTGTGTGTGTGTGTGTGTGTGTGTGTGTGTGTGCGTGTGTGCGTGTGTGCGTGTGTGCGTGTGTGCGTGTGTGCGTGTGTGTGCGTGTGTGCGTGTGTGCGCGTGTGTGCGTGCGCGCGTGTGTGTGTGTGTGTTTGTGTGTGCGTGCGCGCGCGCGTGTATGTGCATGTGTACGCGTGCGTGCGTGTGTCCGAGTGTGTGTCCGTGCGTACGTGCCTGTGCGTGCGTGCCTGTGCGTGAGTGCCTGTGCGTGAGTGCGTGCGCGTGCGTGCGTGCGTGTGCGTGTGCATGTGCGTGCGTGTCTCCGAGCGTGTGTCCGTGCGTGCGTCCGTGCGTGCGTGCCTGTGCGTGCGTGCATGCATGTGCGTGAGTGCGTGCGCGTGCGTGCGTGTGTGTGCGCGTGTGTGTGTGCATGTGCGTGTGCGCGTGTGTGCGCGCGTGCGTGTGCGTTTGCGTGTGTGCGCATGTGTGCGTGTGCGCGCGGATACGCACGGGTGCGCACGGGTGCGCGCTGGTTTCAAAAGCGTCACTGTTCGCTAATCACAAAGAGATCTTGAGAATCATACTTTCTTGCGAACACTCTGCAGGCGTCCATCGAAGCCCGGAGATTGGCGGCAAGTCATATATTGTTTGTTCTGCTATTTCTTAATTTTATTTTACTTATTTAGCTATGACCTTCGAGAACTACGTCTGATGTTCCCACAATTTAGGTACTATTTTCCCAGTAAACATCATTGTCGCGAAGGCTCCGTTGTGTGTCTTTAAAATGACGGCCACGTAGACAACGAAAACATGTCATTTCCTTGTCGAAGGCTCACAGAATATCAACAGAAGCGCTTGCCGGCAAGCAAGTTCTTGTAGTTTGATGTACCCGATCTGGTCTCATACTTCCTATATTTATATCTCCTCTGACTTAATTTTGCCCGAACCCTTTGCAAAATTAAAGGGAAGATCGCTTACGTAAGATTTTGTGGAATTCTTTTTCTATGTACATGAATGAAGCGCACACTTCTGGATGCCGTATTTCTCGTACACTCATGCCGAAAGCATAACGAGAAAATTGAGCTCGGCTTTCTTATCAAAGTGACCAACCCTGTAACGTCCATCTTAATCAGAAATATTTATACGCATTACTCTAGCAATGTATTATGCCTTTGTCACTGATATTTGTTTTATTAATAATTTATATGGGGTTTTACGTACCAAAACCACGATCTTATTATGAGACACGCCGTAGTGGGGGACTCCGGAAATTAGGACCACCTTGGCTTCTTAGTACCTAATTATAACTACACGGGTGTTTTCGCATTTCGCCCCCTTCGCTATGCAGCCACCACGGCCGGGAGCTGATATTTGTTTAAAAGCAGAATAGACTGCCTTTTTTTTTCTGCACTTTGAAACTTGCTCTCGCTGCGCTGCGAACCGGTAGAAAATTGTCGGCTGCAGCTTTCAAAGTATGCCGAAGGGAAAAACATGGTCGGAAGAACATATGTTATGACTGGAAGATCTCGCAACTTTCTAACAGGGGCTTATTTGCACCACTACCTTTCTTCTACGCACCATCCCGTCTACATCTCCGTTATGATACGGTGAGCCTTTGCGCCGTGGTAAGCTCTGCTAACATGGTTGTCTTTTTGACCTTGCACTCTTCCAATAGCGTCGTTTCTACAAAGAGATGTTAGCCACTTCACACGACTTCATAAGTAACGCTCACAATGAACGCTTCGTGGGAAGGTTGAGGTACCTACTGTCAACAGTGAAAGCTTGGCAAGTTGGTTACATCTGTTGTGATGCATGTTTGACGGAACCTAAATTCAGACGGAGAGAATGAAGAGCAAGATCTGCATCTTCATCTTGACCCCTTTTCATTGTCTAAACAACTCTACTGGCAAACCGCAAATGCACAGCCCTTGTATACCTTGATTTACCCGTCTATTGGCTAAACAATAAACTACTGTACTTGAACTTCAGGTAGAGCCAGTTTGATATTTAGAGGTCCATGCACGAAACGTTGTGGCAACAAGAATATCAGTACAAAGCTGCACAGACAAAACAGATGTGCTGTCTAGAATGTATACGCTATAGTTGAACGATAAAACTTGGCTAGCTGGGCTAGATGGGAACATTGGTATCAACGACATGTCGCGGCGACTAAAGCTTATAATTTACCACGTGCTTGGATGAGTACACTGAGTCGTATAGAGTTGTTTGTTAGTGCAGTCCTCAACAAAACAAAATCTTTATTATAATGGCGTGCACAAATCTGGCACGCGTTGAACGGTAAGCACTGTGAGAATGACAAGAAACCTACGATCCCAACAGAAAGCATGGGCGAAAGAAAATGTTAACCAAGCAACTAGAGGCCACCTTTATTTAATATTTTTTATTTAACTATCTTTCTAAAGTTAGGTAGTGTTTAATTCTAGTATCTAATTATTCATCTATGCAAAGCAAAGTTTCATTCCTTGTCACTTCTTTTTTTTTTTTTGGAGCCAGTTGTTAGCCATCGACACATCAGCCCCACGCAGAAGCCTTGCGTTGGGACATCGGTGTACGCCGACGGCATCCCAGCGACTGATCAGTGAACTTAAATTAACTTCACGGACTGTTTGTTCGGCAAATAAAAGACGGCTTCGCACAAGTGTACTTCTCAAACATACAGAAAGCGGTCTACATGCATGCTCGTTTCTCACAAGCATCGATGAGACCGTGCTCTCTGGCTATGCACGAAATCATTCGTACCGAAACACAGGCACGGATAGAAATAGATTGAATCGGACAGCCCTCAGTTCTCTGCCAGCTAGTGCAGGCAACCATACGACGAGCCCCACTGGATCAGGCATTGAGAAGGAGCGCTCTGCATTCGCAAGTCGCTATCCACATATGCGCACTCACATTTCTTTTTATCTCAAGATGGGCCGGCTCAGCGCGAATTGCATTTGCTCATTTCCGAGCGAAGAGAAGGATTTGGGAAGTGAAGCGCACAGAAGCAGAATAACCTCGAGGAACAATGGGATTGCTCTGCAATTACTAAACAATTCGTCCTCCTCAGTTGTAAGTGTATGCCTGAAGATTCTCAAGAACCCAGGGAATTTCGGGGCATAATAAACACAAAGAATCACTGAGACTGTTAGTCATGAGCTGGAATTTTTCAATTCAGTTTGTTTTATGCTACCATAATGCCCTTGACCAAATCTGTAAGAAAAGGCATTTTTAAGCATGTATTCGCCGTAGAGAAAAGAAGGTGCTTTTGTTATAAGCGTTTCTTGGAGTTAAAATAAAGCTCGTATTTTCAATGCATCACGCTTGTTACTCAGTAACGTGGAAAGTTGGGCTAGTTGGTGAGTGATCATAGTACCTTGCTGGTGAAGCAGCGCACAAACACGGACACAGTGGAGACAAGCAGGAATGTCACTACCATATGCACACAAAATTGCGCATAACTTAAAAAACGTAGGTGGCAGATACGGTCTACGAGTAGTTTTTTCAGCGCCTAACAAACTCGGAAAAATATGTGCCGGACTGGATCGTAGAGTTTCAACAAAAGTAAAACAAAATGGACGTAAGTGCACAGTCAAGCACAAAGAAAAACTTGTCGAGTGCAGGTCTTCTGTAGTCTACTGTTTGCCCATATCGTGTGGGAAAGTATACATCGGCCAAACAGGTCGTTGTGTAAACACGAGACTTTTAGAGCACAAAAGGTCACTGGGGGGAAACATTCATTCCCATATTAAGGGGCACTGCTCACAACATGGGTGCTGGCCGCTTTACAATGATGCCACAGTTTTATCACACCATAAGGATCAACTAACCAGGGAAATAATCGAAGCCTTTCATATTCACAAGAGGGGAGAGGGTTGTATCAGTCAGCCATCTGTCCATCTAAGCCATGGTGAGGTTGCGTTTTTGGAAGTACACTAAAAAGAAGAGAAAAGAAAATGTGTAATAAAAATGGTTGTTAGGGTTGCAAAAATTACGATAGGATTGCACACCATGATAGATAAGTGCAATGCCTTTGACGCCCGAGTATGAGCGGGCAAACGATATATATATATATTAAAAAGCCTCTAATCTTGCCATGATTTGCGTTGACGCCTGAGGGTGCGCAGGTATATAAACTTGAAGTATGTGTTCTGAAATAAAGCAGTGAGTGTCGTCTATTCCTGCTTGTCTCCACTGTGTCCGTGTTTGTGCGCTGCTTCACCAGCAAAGTACTATGACGCTTTTTACTCTAATGCGGAACAAGCCTGATTTGGAACTAATTATCAAACAGCTCAGAAAGAGCTGCTAACTAATTACAACGCTTTTTGCGTTTCACCAAGTGTCGTTTTTCATCATTGTTGATGTCTCGCTTTCTGAGTGAAATTAGTTGCCGACTGTCCTGTTTACGTTCTCTTAAGCGGAACGGGAAACCGGGCCATTCTTGGAATAGCGCCGGATAACTGTGCACACGCATCACACAATCGGGCAAACCAACGCACTAGAGGTAGCACAGTATCGCTGCAGAAATGAGGTAAGCCTCAACGTTGCTCCATTCGTTTACAAGTATTGCCAATCCAATTTTCTCGCCTATTGTACTACGCGGTTTCATTGTCTCTGGGTTTCGTTGTAACCAAGCATAAAGGTGGGAACGACTGTTTCAAGAAACTTTCATGGCGGCAGCTTTCATGCGTGCCTCTATCGCCGGATGTTTTTTACAAGTGTGAACGCGCAGTAGTTACAGTAAAGGAAGAACTTCAGTTAAACACTTTTAGTAAAGCAGTGAACAGGACATTATACCAAACCATCACAGCCCCTACTTTGTTTTGCTTAGGTAAATGCAGATAAGAGTTCATAAGGCGCAATTTGAACTTGCGTGCTCACCTCAAGTTGTTGAGTTGAGTTGAGTTGTTGTAGGCTACTGGTGGGATTAGCCTTGCAATTGCTGCCGGCAATTGCTCCACTGTAGCGACACTTAAATTAAATAAATCACATAATCAGACACAGACCTCCCAATTACAAATGGTCACTCCTCAGTTTACCATGTGGAAGCCAAATCCGTGTCCTGTAGGTAATTTAACAGAAGGCGAGAGACCTCCTTCCTACACAATCGGTTCCCGCGCGGGAAAACAATATCCTGAAGAGAGCTGTGAGGAAGTCCTGTGTTCTTGAGGGACCCGAATAACACCCTCCTTTCCGCGTTATACACAATACAGCACATTAGGTAATGTTCTATGTCACCACACCACACGTTGAACATAATGGTGATAACGCCAGGCCAGTCTTACACTTCCACGCAGGGGTACGAGCAGAGCCCGTGCGAATGCGGAGCAGTAAGGTGGCTTGGTTTCTTTTGAGACCCTTGATCACACATGGCTTGTGAGGTGAGCTCCACAAAGAACTGAAGTGGCACGACACCGTTTCTCTGAAGAGTCTCTTGTCTTCTTGAGGCACTTTTCTCAAAGGATTCCCAGACAGCGCTCTATGGGCGAGGCTGTCCGCCATCTTGTTGCCTATGATACCTATGTGTGATGGCACCCATTGGAATCGTATGGAGAAGCCTTTGACACTGAGATTTTGCACCGCACGTAGGGAGCTTAGAGATAAGGCATCAGTAGGGAACCCGTGCTCTAACCTTTGAAGGGCGGATTTCGAATCTGTAAGAATGACAACGGGTTGAGGCGTACAAAACCGTAGCTTTTTGCGAGCTGCCTCAATGGCAACGCTTTCTGCCGTTGTGGAGGACACGACTGCAGTGAAGCGAACGGACCAATCATACTTCAAAGAGGGAATGTGAAAAGCAGCTGCACTAGATCCTCTGACCTTGTCCACAGAGCCATCAGTAAAAATTTGAAGATGACGTGCATATTCAGTTTCAACATGTTCCAGTACGAGCGAACGCGTTGTCGCCAAAGGAGAACTCCGCTTAGCACGAACGTGAGGAACTGCCAACGAACAATCGAGGCTCGCAAAAGACCAAGCCTCAAGTTCGGCACGACGGCTTTGCTACCAATTTCCACCGTTGCTACGAGCGAGATGTCGAAAGACAATTCCGCAACTATGGGTGAACAAGAGCGTCAGCTTTCACTTTCTGGTGCATCAAGAAAGCAGCCTAGCTATTGCTGCCGCGAATCTCGTTACCAGCACAGATGGAAGCTCGATGCCACATTCGGCGAACTACGCCACGCGGCCGTAAACAATGGCTTGCTAACGAGGAAAACAAGTGGCACCGTCAACGCGCCGCTCTTTGTCCCCGAAACTACCCTATACCTGAGGCCGTGTCGCCCTTCAACAAACACGCTATTCACCATGACTGTTGCCCGCGTACAATTTATTTCTTTGAACGCTAAAGTTTCACGGTTATCGTCGCTTCCATTGTTCTCTGCTCTGAGCGCATTCCGTCGGGCCGTTCATTTATGTTTAAAAACACGCAACCTAACTTTGGAAATTGCTATAGGTGGGATGCTTTATTCGTGAGAGAACACCGTCGACATGTGTGACGCGTTAAGCTGAGCTCCTTTTACAGCAAGAATCATGTTGCAACTTTTTGTCTATTTAACATTATACGACAGAAGAGCATACGCCTAACGGAGTTGACACATCGTGAATAGGTCGGCAAACTTGTTGCTCTGTATAGTATAACTTCTTCAGCACTTTCACAGAATAGTGCAAAAGGTGCGCTGTCACCTGAATGAGACAAGCAGACTACCATGTCGCACTAACTACAGTATATTTATAGGCCCTGCAAATAGACCATGCAACCTAAAACATAGTCATCCTCGTAAACTCTTTAATGTCATTTAAAAATAAATGCTGGATGGTAAGAGTTCAGAAGAGCTGTCTGATTATTGGAAGTCTATGTGCTTCGATGCTATATTCCAGGTACGCCTCTACATCCCGTATTTAGAGCTATATGTGTCAAGATGTTGTCACACAATTATTGTTGACCTAAAAAATTTCGGGGAGAGTGACAGAAAAAAGTATAATAAAGGGAAAGGTCGAGAGGCTGGGCGAAATTTTTCCTCAAAAAGAATGACGCAGAACGTAAGCTCTCCAGATCGTTTAAGACAAGGAATTGCGACTGCTGACGTAGAATTATGCACTATTCTATGTATCAAGCATGCTAAACACGAAAACATAGCCCAACTTTTAATGACTATGCTCTGTGCATAATGTAGCTCACTTATAGGCTCGCTTTAGCACAACGCTGCGAGTGATCCCTGAATTAGGTGTTTTTGTATACAGCCTTTCCATCAGTCGCGTTTAAGACATGACACGCTCAGGGCTTTGGAAAGCTGCGAACACCTTCCATTAATTTTAATCGCTATTCCACTAAATCATTAAAACTAATTCAGTTTAGCTATACCATGCTATTGAACCAGTCTGTGAAGAAAGGGATTTTTCACTTATAGCCCTTTTTCAAGCAAACTATGGCTGATGATGTTGGGATGAATTGGTGGAAAAAAAAAAGGTTTCTGTGGATGACCTAAGTTGCAGGTTAACAAACTGAAATTACCCACATGTGCCACAATGCCTAAGTGGCGCAGCATTCAGTGCAAAAATAAGGCGCCGAAGGCGATGGCTACATGTTTCAGCCTGCGCGATTCTGGGGTCAATAAGACGTTGATGGGGTAAGCACACCCCTGCTGACCATTTAGACAGCCTGGTAAGAATGCATCTGCTGTTGAATGCATCCACGACTTTTGTACATTGCTTGTCAGTACTGCCGTATTTGCGCATTTATCAGGCATAATGTAGCTGTATAAGAGCACCCCATCACCTATAAGGCAATGGGAAGCCCGCGTAATTACCCATACACTGAAGACACTCATCAGACTCATCACAAACAAGTTCGCCAGTGTGGGTTTCATTATTGCTCTCTTGTAACAGAAAACAAACAACGACCGCTTATGTCCTCATACGCGTCCGCGACAGCCAGAATAAAATTGTTAATTTCAGAAATTAGGGCTCGATATTGTATATTGATTGTGTCTTCCAAAACTTAATAGAAGGAAATATAAGGACAAATTCATAGAATGAGGCCAGATTGCGAGCTGGGCAGTCACGCATGTGGTCGACAAATGCTTTACGTCTTTTACAAACCGGTTGCCCGTTTTATAAATTTAGGTTTAACTCAGTGATACTTTACCGACGCTCTCTGATATGACTGATACTTTATAAACGCTGCGTCTTTATCATCCTGTGCGAAAGATGGCGGCTGGCGAAACGTTTGGCTGTCACTATAAACATTGGAAAACCATTGGACGGCTCCAAACTTTTTACACAAGAATAATTACTCTTCCAATATTTAGCCCTATTATGTAGAGATATTGTGCTGCCCTGAGTAGTGCGTTTACTTTGGCAGTGCTCAGTTACTGTTCCGATCATTTAAGGTCCAGTGAAGATCCTTAGATATCCCCAATTAGTGCAGTATCTACCAGCAGATAGCTTTTATTTCATTTATCTATAAAATCATTTCAAGTCCAGTAAGTGGAACTGAAAATCATATGGAGTAAAAAAGCGCTGTATAGGATTTAGTGAAGACAAACATTTTCACCCCCCCCCCCTGCCTTCGTAAATATATACATTCTCTTTATTTACTGGCATTCGCAACATCAAACGTAAACTTTCTGGCACAATATCACATGATGTGATATTGTGCCCAATGAGAACAGGGATCCAAGCTCTTTAAGTTTAACGCACTGAAACGCTACGCTCGGCGCGTTTGCTCTGTTCGGCATTTCAAGGGGTTCTTGCAAAGAAAATAACCAGTCTGTTCATTGAACCTAATAATAATATAATAAATAATAAATTATGGGGTTTTACGTGCCAAAACCACTTTCTGATTATGGGGCACGCCGTAGTGGAGGACTCCGGAAATTTCGACCACCTAGGGTTCTTTAACGTGCACCTTTATCTAAGTACACGGGTGTTTTCGCATTTCGCCCCCATCGAAATGCAGCCGCCGTGGCCGGCATTCGATCCCGTGACCTCGTGCTCAGCAGCCCAACACCATAGCCAGTGAGCAACCACGGCGGCTCATTGAACCTAAGGCACTGAACTTCAACTCCTCACTTTATTACTCCAGAAGCAACACAATAGAATTTTCCGAGCCTTCCTAAGTCGCAGAAAATAAAGGAGCCACAAGATATTAGTTTTATCCCCAGAACTTATTTTCCTTACCAGCTTGACAGATACTTGTTTAGTTATTTTGAGTTGAGGTGGAGAGGGTTCAGGTAAGCGAATACCGTGAACCATGGGGAAGAGGGAGCTGACATGAGCCTCGTGTCTCACTTTATCCTCGGATATTATTCTCCGCGTATGCCTCCAGTGTGTGCCATGCTTTTTGTATCCATGAAGGGAGAAGCTTAATGAGAAGGAGCACGAAGTTAAACAGCTGTTGTTGAGGTTCGCCACCGGCTAAGCGGAAGCAAAACATCAGATGGTGCTGACGTGATCCTGAATGATCGAAGCAGTAAACAACGGAGGAGTTTCATTATCGGGACTGCTTTGAGGAAAGTAACAGCGCGCTCGCGGCACCCACCAAGACAATATAAGTTTTTCATGCCCAGAACCGCCTAATATGAAATGTACATTTATATTCCAGCACCCTTGCAATTCTTCAGGTGGAGACTTTGATGATAACACGAAACTTTCTGTGTGATATTGGCAGTGATTAATTTTAAACGGTGCAAGGCGCAGAGTAACTTTCTTTACAAGAAGCTGCTTGTAATTTCATTTTATGAAAGGATAGTCTGAAAAACTTCCAGTCCATTCGGATTATTCATTATTAATAAAGTCCTTCCGAAGAAAAATGATTCCGAGAGTCCTTCAAATATATCATTGTTTTTCTTGGGTCAATATAAAATTCGTCTCAGCTCTTTCATTATTCAAAATTGCAACAGTTTCACGAGCGTAACAGTAATATCTAATTATTCATTTTATAATATGCGAATAATTCGCAATGCTGGTGAGACGTGGTGCAACTCAATTTCGCAATCGTCGAAAAAGTGCAGCCCTGCTGCTTGTATCGCCAAGCGGATTTGCTGCTCATTTACATTTAAAATCTTATATGACGGTACCATTGCTAAGTAATTCTCCATTTCGTTCATTTTCTGACTGTGAGAGGCGCGCTCCCTCATAAACGCAGTAACTTTCTCCATCCGTACTGCTTCAGGAACCGGCTACCAACTTCCGAACATGAATGCCAGATCTCGTGGAAACGAAACCGGGAAACCTAGGCCTCAATAACGTTTGTATAACGTTAGGAAATGTAGGCCTGAATGACGTTGGAGTGAAACTCGTTACACTGGAAAACGAGGCGCCGGGCCGCGGGAAGGCAAAAGTTCGCTTACTGGGAGTATTCTACGCACAGGAAGGGACGACGTGTCAAAACTTGTTTTGTCGGAGAAGCTGTGTATGCGCACGAATATTTGCAAATTATGGCGGACCCTTACGGCAGCTGCGCTCAGGCAACTTTAGAATAGGCGGAGCCTGACTTTAGTAGTTTATCATCGGCGAAGATCCAGCGCGGCCTTTCTCAATAGCGGTACACGGTGCCTACCACCTCACAAATACGAAAATTCCTTCTAAAACCGGAAGATGTGGTTTAGCACCGTACGTCCTCGAACCTTCTGCGAACGATAACATGGCGCCGCTCGTAGTACGCACTGAAAGAAACTCCGGAAACACAAGGCCGCTTCGAGCGTGCACGATAGAAACACCTTGACAGCGTCCGTACGCTGGCGTTCCGAGAACGCAAGAGGAATTGCTCTTACCTAAGTCACTGGCACATTTCACTACCTCGGATATGGCGATGAAGGTGGCAGCTTTGGTGCGTACCCTTGATTTACTTTTTTTTAATGTGAAAGCAATAGATTGCTCCATTACTCGAAAATTCGTCGGTGTAGTCGGCGTGACCGAGATGGTACCAAAAAATGGCCGACGGCGCAAAGAGTAGAAACGCGTCACAAAATGTTCGGATTGACGTCAAATTTCGCAGGGTGGTTCCTCTACACAATATTAAATTCATGCATTTCAAACGAAAACTTGATAAATTTCGTCGGGGTGGGCATCGAACCTGGACCTCCTGGGTGCGAGCCGAGCCCACTTCTGCTGGTTGACTAAGGGTGTGCCTAGTGTCTTAGTGTGCCTTTTCTTACAAGAAGAAAACAATGTTCCTGTTATCTTGACAATTATGTGCAGTAGACTGCTGAATGAGCATCATCGCTAACATCTAAGAGACGCTGCAAAGGCTATTAGCGACAACGTGTTGGAAAGTGATCTCCGAAATTATTGGCAGATATACATTGTTTGTGCAGAACATTAATTAGCATATTTCCGCGGGTATTATATGGCTGATAGCTTGGTGTCCTTTGTCGTCAATCAAACATCTTTCAGTTGGGTCAGCATAGGAGTCGCCTGCTAAAACCACTTGTCACGAAAACATGTTATACTGTTATCGCTTAAACATTTACAACCGTACCACCGACACGTGTTCCTTTGGTATCGTTGTGTAGCGCAAAGAAGCGATCACGTTATCATTTAGAGGCCGCGTGCACAGATGGTACTAATAATAATATTTGGGGTTTTACGTGCCAAGACCACTTTCTGATTATGAGGCACGCCGTAGTGGAGGACTCCGGAAATTTTGACCACCTGGGGTTCTTTAACGTGCACCTAAATCTAAGCACACGGGTGTTTTCGCATTTCGCCCCCATCGAAATGCGGCCGCCGTGGCCGGGATTCGATCCCGCGACCCACAGATGGTACCGTTATGAGTTATGGTACCAGAGAAGCTTAGAGAGGACGAGTGGCTTTATGTATGAACAACTAAGTTTCTATACATAGACGTTAGCTGTGCATTAATTTTAGGTCACCAGTACAGCTCCATCTCTAATTATCAAAAACTAACAGAAACTTACGCATCCAATCCAGATCAAATTATTATTTTTTAAAAGGCAATTTAACAGGAAGTTGAAAGCACTGAAACTCCAGAAACCATGCGTAAAGGGCACCTGTTCCCATGGCGCGTGTAATACTCGCTGTTTACTGCGTCGCCTTAATATGGTTCAGTTCAAAGGGGGTCGCACCATTCACAGATATGACTCTCTACTTCCCTGTTATATCCAGAGAACTGCAAAACAGCTATTATCAGACATTGAACTAACGGCTATTGTTTTTCTACGCATCTTATTGTTGCCAATTCCCTCCTAATGTAGTCGCTCGCATTATGCGTCTGTGTCCAGTGACCATGTTGCCAGTTGCAGAAAGAATATTCTTGGCTTAGAAAAGATGAGGGGGTGCAGCTTATAACTTTGCCTTGAATGCAGGGAACATTAGGAGCGATTATAAGTATATCTAATAGCAGTACAAAAGGGGGCAAAACAGACGGCCTGACGCCGTCTTGCATATATGAAGTTTTCCGGGTAAAGATTTCGGAAAGGTTAGTTTCTGAATTCATTCTTTGCACTTGGGATTAGCTGCCACCGCTTATGTGTCGTCCTTATCAAACTGATTCACCAGACACGCGAGGTCAAGTTACTTAGCCAAAACTACCCAAATTAGTGCTTAACCTAAACTAACTACAGAAATAATTCGAAGGAAAATACATCATATAGTGTGACGCCCCGTGGTTTCCTCTTTTGCAGCGAGCACCAACTCTGGCAGAAACTCGAATACGCATGTGCACTTTGGAATCCTTAACAGCATAACTACGTTTACGTGCTTTAATTCGTGCAGAGTGGCGCAGTACGATTTACTTCTTTTTCTGAATAATCAAACACCTCTGGCTGATTGAAACTTCTACCGCAAGCCAACCTCCCCTGCCTTTCATCGCGCCCCCAAGTCATCCACGTTTCTCTCTATCACAAATTCTTTTGTACATCTACTAGAACAGGTATCAGGGTGCCAGCCTACCACCATTCAAGAAACACCAACCACGACAAGACCGTATATCCTCCTCAAACCCGCACGGTCTCCTATGCTTCCTCATGCTTCATCAACACATCAAAAGACTGGAATAACGTGCCCGCCAACACCCTGTCTAAATCAAACCTAATCCACTTCAAATGCGTCATTGAAGAACTAATGTACAAAATCAGCGTACGCCTCACGTAAAATCCGTCTTCAGAGGCCTTTTAGGTATAGGAAACAAAAAATAACAGTCCAGTTTGCTTATTTGCAACAGTACTCGCTGAGCTCGCTCCTATAGATGATAACAACGATAGTGAACAATTGGAGCTGGAACATGTGCACCAACACAGATGCGTACTCTGGCCGGATTAAGAGGCACGCTATCAAATTGCCCGTATATAAAAGGTCAGAACATATACCATTACATTAACAAATGCTCAGAGCAAACAAAGGCTGGTGGCTCGTAGTCAACATCAAATATATTCAGCTGAATGCTGTCCACCTAGACGCTTTTTAATAAGTGCTTTGCTTGTCCAAGTGCAACGAAAAATTTGGCCCGGCAGAATACAGGAGTCAGGAGTGCTCGTAGATTGTGACTCTACGACTTCATAGAGAACCTGCTACGTGATGGAGGATAAGACTTCGAGAAGCCTCACTGTCGCGCAAGAAGAAAAAGAAAACGAAAGCAGGAAGTTTAGAGGTTAATCTCGGCGTGACGCGGCCCACCGTGACACCGTTGCTGCCAAAAATAATGGACCAGAAACATCCATAGTCGGAAGCCGCTGGGAAAGCAGAGAAAAGGTAGAAAGCAAGTTGGGGGAGGACGCTGCTGGGAGCAATTGCAGTACAGTTTGGGCACATGAAGCAATATGGATTTGGCCTTAGTGCTGTACTCTGATATGTCACAAATAAACAAACTAAAGGTTACGGAAAGGCGACAAATAGTTCAGACTAGGCATATCATGACTGAAAAGAATTTTACCAGCCAGGGTTTGTAAGGAAATCTGGAAACCTATCGCTGGCAATAGTTTTGTTCGGGAACGTTGGTTAACTTCTAACCTACTAACTTCTAACCTGTGAGAAGCATTTTAGCACATGTGTGCAAGTGCGTGTGTGGGCGTGCGTGAGTGCGTCGAACATAATCTAGAACCAGACGTAGAAACACTGTCTTCCACCTTTCATTAGCGCAGTAATATCACCGTCAAACAATGCTAGATTTACCGCTTCCCAAATAAATGTTAAGTGTGTTTAGGACTTTGTACCCAGCAGGTCATTTGTGGGTCATCTTCAAATCTACCTATTTATTTATTCTTTATTTAGTAACAATAGTACTTTGCTAATCAATTTTCTGAAAGTTGTTATTAAGAGGCGCGTCTCAAAACTTCCTTTTTGCTATAAATGCTGAACTTAATACGTACTTGGGTGAATAACAAAAACAAAGGTTACAGTAAAAGTGAGCAATAAAAAACTAATACCTCCTTATTCTCTGCCTATGGCTGAGCAGAGTTTGTAATTACAGCCACCACGAGCGTGTTTGCACAGCTTTCTGTTGAACTAACAGGGCGCCCTGCACTCTATCGTGTACACATTACTTGCTGCCCGGCTCTTCCAAGACAAGATGCATTCCGCCTATCTTATTCTTTCTGATTGACTTTAGGAGCACCGTCGTCTTGGTAACATCGAAGAAGACCTCTTCAAGCGGGCAGAACTTCATGGCAGGGATTAGCCTACCGTCCATGTTGTCTTGTGCTATTTTTCTGCTATTTCTTATTCTCTTTATTTGTTCTTGTTATGTTACTTGATCAGAAAACGGGCAGCTGCAAGAGCAAACGGAGCTAATTAAGCGCTTCTGCCAGGCCAAGCAAACATGGGCCCGTAGGTTGGATCATTTTTGGCGGGAACCTCACAAACTGTGCTCTCACCTCGGAAGCTAACTGCAAGAAAGTGAAAGAAAACAAATAGGTATTTCTAATATAGAGGTATAGCTATTTTTATTACAGTTGGGATGTATTCATTGGCTGCGACAACGTTTGTATGAGTGGGAAAGACCTTCATTTTATCTTATTGGGGATGCTTATGTATGTCATGTGGCTCGTTTCTGATTTTTGTCTGATCATCTTTCCCCAATCAGACGATATCATGAGCCTATATATGGATAACCGAAAGAACATATATTTCCGGTTGGCTAACTGAATAAGCTGAACTTTCTATGGTATTGTTTGCCTGTCAAAGCTGTTATCATTATCATCATCATTACGAAGCGAGTAGATATTCGGTGAAGGTTCTGTGAAACGGAAGTAAAACTTGCGGGGAACCCGCACACCTGCTTCTTTGAACCAACCAAACGTGTTCTTTACATCACTACATAAGACATTCCGTTCTTTTTTAACGCAGCAATCATTCGCAAATATGACTTCGATATGTCCGGATATTTTGAGGCCACAATAATTAATTAACCACTCTGAGGCAAAAATAAGTGTACAACACTACTGAACGGTAAACCTCCTGCGAAATCCAGGAATTATAATATGGAGCCCGATAACTACCAGAACGCCAATGGCTTTGTTTCAACGCTCTGACTCTTACGCTAACTTCTGGAAACCAGAGCAACCTAAATATTATAGTACGCAATCTAGCAATGCTGTGCCTTCTGGTTTCATCTCCCAGAACGCGTTCACGCTCCGTTGCGGTCAGCAATACGTGCCGCAATCAAAAATTTTAAAACCGCGATATATGTAGACCCACATTGGGGAAGAAAGACACCTGAAAACGAGAATTCAATGCAGTCATGCACAAGGTTTAAGATTACGCCGATTCAGAATGTCTCGAAGCACAGAAGTGCCTAATGTGTCAACACCTTGCTCGCAGCCAGCGTGTGACAGCACTAGAGAGGGAAGCAGTCATGGACTGTATGATTTACTTTCTCATGGCGAAGAGCAAAAAGAAAAAGAAAGGCGTTCGAAATTCCCTATGTACAAAAATGTTTTCTAAAGCAGCCTCAATCTGCATCATGCGGTTCTTACAATGGTAGCTGTTCCATTAATATTCAAGCTGTTACCGTGGGCGGAGCCGACACAAGACATTTTCCCCTCTACATGTCTTCTTGTTTACGTCAATTAGTAGTCTGTGGTGAAAAGATTTTTCATCCGAAATTTGAAGTAGTGACTTTGATAGCTAGTGCAACATCACATGATCACCAAGGTTCAATGCCATAAAAGAATGAAAGCATTCCTGTAAGAATAAAATGAGGCAATAATAGTCAACCTTACTCCTGTCCGAGTCGCACACTTCTCTGCGCATACCGCTCCTCCCCATTCCTTCCCTCCGTAAACATGAAACATCGGCTTCGTCTGCATCACAATACACCTGCATCTCAAAATGTGGATTCGCATGAACTACTGTTTGCCTTTGGGCATAATGTAGATACGGTGTAGTGCATAAATAGAAACATTGCATAAGTTCAAACCTGTGACCGGTGCAGTGTATAAAAAATAATGCTGATCCAGCGCACATGCTCCATTAAATGTGAAATGAAGCTTTGTACAATATTGGTACAGCATTCTATCAGTGTTTGCGCTCATGCTTGAGCGCACGCTTATTAAAATAGTGCAAGAGTTGTGCGGGATTCATGCATGTCTCATTGATGATGCGTTCCGTAAATGTTTATTATAGATCTTGATGCTGAGGGAAAACACCGTCGTTGTCATTTCGCGTTTCTCGGCGAGACGCTCATTGTGTTTCTCGCTTCCAAAGCTGGCTCGTTGCCCTTATTTGCACGTAAGTATACGTGTCTTCTTCGTTGCACAACGTTTACGCACCTTTACAGCGAGACGCTAGGATACTATGGCACGCACCCGCTACTACGTTCTCACTGAGAATGCACGCCTAGATGCAGATGTTCTCAGAGACGCGATATCTATCTATCTATCTATCTATCTATCTATCTATCTATCTATCTATCTATCTATCTATCTATCTATCTATCTATCTATCTATCTATCTATCTATGAGAGAGAGAGAGCCCCAAGTGGTCCATATATATATATATATATATATTGTAACAGATACAAAAGGCACGGACAAGAGAAAAGAAGGGAAGACGAAGGGGACGAAGCGTTGGAGAGGCCGAGCTGCGCTACTATCACGCGACGATCATCATCCATCGCCTGTAAATAAAACCATTTCTTCGAAACTCTTCGTAACAGTTGTGGTGGAAGGTGCTGGGTAATCGACACCCGAAGACGGAGGCTGAACCAGAAATTCTTCGACGGAGCCGTCGCATTGCTGGACTCCCACCGTATCTACCGGAGCTGAATATGTCCCACGACGCAGACGAACAACGGCCTATTCCAACAGCTGCGCCGACAAGTTCCGTTCTGCAACTGAGAGATGCGCGTCCCTTCGCCGGAAGATCGGACGAAGACGTCGAGGAATGGCTCGTCCATTATCACCGGGTGAGTGCCGCCAACAAGTGGAACAGCGCTTCTCAGCTTTCGAACGTCGTGTTCTTCCTAACGGATACTGCGTTGCTGTGGTTCGACAATAACGAGGAAACGTTCACAACATGGGGAAGATTTGTTTCCGAAATCAAAGAGAGATTCGGCGACTCCGCGACGAAAAAGAAAAGGGCGGAACAGACGCTACTGCAACGTGCGCAAGTGCCAGGCGAAACCTGCACGACCTATATTGAGGCGGTAATAAAACTGTGTAGGATGGTGGACTCTGGAATGTCTGAGGAAGATAAAGTCGGGCACATCCTGAAAGGAATTGCCGAAGACGTCTATAATTTCCTCATCGCAAAGGACAACCTGGCTTCCGTCACTGACATCATTCGGCATTGTCGTACTTTCGAGCAGCTGAAAACGAGGCGCATCACGCCGAAGTTTGGCAGGCTAGCCAATGTGACAACAGTTGCAAGCGTGGACAGCAACCAGCCCCTCGATCTTGCATCAACGATCAGACAAATAGTTCGGGAAGAGCTCAGCCTGCACGCACAAGCGACACATTCAGGCACTCACAGCTTCCGTTTATCACCAGATTTCCAGTCAAACGTGGCATCCATCGCCCCGTATCCTGCGGCGAGGGGCACCGAGGATTATGAACTCGCGCCCCGACAGCAGCCACGTCTCTACGACAGAGGCGCTACTTATGACGCTCGGCCACAACGAGAGCAGCCGCGGTTTTACCCCCGAGGTCCTGTGACTTCTGTCAGGCCGCGACAAGAAGGGCACCGACCCTACTACCACGACGTGACTTATGAACGATATGACGGATTTCAGCGAGGCGCCGAGACACGTTATCCACATGACAACGAACTTTCTCGCCGCCCGCAGCAGCCTAGCATCCGTTTCGAGGAAGATGCTGTGCACCACGACCCTCCCGTGTGCTACAACTGCGGTGCCACAGGCCATATAGCACGGTATTGTCGCCAAGGCCGTCAATCACGAAGGACACCAACAATGCTATCGCCACCCAGAACCCGTACTTCATATGACTTGCGGACGACCGATTCCCTTCCAATGGACCACTTCCCACACGAGACCAGACGCAGCGATTCGCCAACTTCTGAGCGGAGTTTGACGCCACCAAATAATCGTCCCCGTCGCTCTCCGTCCCCTCGGCGCCGTTCTTCGTCACCGCCGCCGGGAAACTAGCATCCGCGGCCAATGGAGGTGAGGTCGCCGGACGGTCTTTGCCAGAAATTCCTCTGCCTGTTGTGATGCTCAAAAACAAAGTGAATGTCTCGATTGACGGAATACCGACCATGGCGTTAGTTGATACTGGGGCGACTGTGTCTGTGATGAGCCTCGCTTTCAAGAACCGTCTAGGCCACAAAGTTATGTTTTCTTGGAACGACGGTATTACTTTTCGTGGAGTGGGCGGCGAGTGGCTTCATCCCCTTGGTGTTTGTGCTGTGAGTGTTTTGTTGGCTGGGAAAGTTTTTGTGTCGGAATTCGTTGTTCTTGCTCGTTGTTCGCACGATGTTATTCTTGGTATTGATTTTCTTGAACAGTGCGGCGCTTCCGTGGACTGTGGTTGTGGCGAAATATCGTTGAACAAGTTAATTATATCAACAGCTTCCGAACAAAGCTCGCGTGGCGAACACAGGGACACAGACACACTCAGTGTTCTTGATGAAGTGATTGCACCATCGTGGTGCCTGACGCCCGTTCGTGTTTCTGCAACTACTGTTGACGCTGATTGTGTTGATATTGTAGTTAGGCCTCTCCGCATAAACTGTGCTAAAAAAGATATACTTGTGCCCTGCTCTGTCGTGTGCATGACGAAAGGAGTCGCCACATTGTGGGCGCTGAACTGTTCCGCCACGCCGGTTGTCCTTCCTCGCGGTATGAAAATCGCTCTCTTCGATGAAGCCGCATGTAACTCAATGGCGGCCCTAACTACGGACGTCTCTACAGCTTGCTCTCCTTGCGATAATAGCCATTTTGAAGAGCTAATGCTTGGCATGATCAGCAAGGCTCTCGGTACGTCGGAACGGCAAGCACTGGTCCATGTCCTTGCCAGGCATGAGGCTGCATTCGACTTCACGCATGGAGATGCACCCCTTCATTTGCCGTCGTCCCGCGCTCGTCACAGAATAGATACCGGCTCCGCACACCCCATCCGCCAGAAGCCCTACCGAGTGTCATCCTCCGAGCGAAAGGTTATTGCACAACAAGTCAAGGAGATGATGGACAAAGGTGTCGTTCAAGAGTCGTCTAGTCCTTGGGCAGCCCCAGTAATCCTGGTCAGAAAAAAAGATGGCTCCTGGAGATTCTGCGTGGATTACAGACATCTAAACGCAGTGACGAAGAAGGATGTCTATCCACTACCGCGAATAGATGACGTCATTGATTGCTTACACGCTGCTTCTTACTTCTCAACACTTGATTTGCGATCGGGGTATTGGCAAATACCTATGGACCCTGCCGACAAGGAAAAGACCGCTTTCGTGACTCCAGATGGCCTATTCGAATTTAATGTTATGCCTTTTGGCCTTTGCAATGCTCCTGCCACCTTCGAAAGATTCATGGACACAGTACTACGTGGTCTGAAGTGGGAGATATGCATGTGTTACCTCGATGATGTTGTAATCTTTGGCCGCACGTTTGAAGAACATAATCAACGCCTCAGCCTTGTTCTCGACTGCATCGAGAAAGCTGGGCTGGTTCTAAACTCAAAGAAATGCCGCTTTGGCGAACGTCAAACACTGGTCCTGGGACACTTAGTTGACAAGGATGGCGTCAGACCCGATCCTCGTAAGATTGAAGCGGTGAGCTCCTTCAAGCCACCACAATCAGCACGAGAACTTCGCTCATTCATTGGCCTATGTTCATATTTTCGTCGTTTTGTTCCCAGGTTTGCCGACATCGTTTACCCGTTGACAAGTATTTTGCGACAAAATGCATCCTTCAATTGGACACCAGAGTGTGACGCATCATTTTCTCAACTGAAATTTATACTAACGTCAGCACCGCTCTTGCGTCACTTCGATCCGTCTTGCCCAACTGAAGTTCACACTGATGCTAGTGGAATTGGGATAGGAGCGGTGCTTGTACAACGTCACAGTGGCGCAGAACATGTAGTCGCATATGCCAGCCGTTGCCTGAGCAAATCTGAACGGAATTATACGGTTACGGAACAGGAATGCCTGGCAGCTGTTTTCGCCATACAGAAGTTTCGGTGTTATCTTTACGGTAGACCATTCAAGATTATCACCGACCATCATTCTTTATGCTGGCTGGTCGGTTTGCGTGATCCCTCTGGTCGCCTCGCACGTTGGGCACTGCGCCTCCAGGAATACGACTTTGTGGTGTCGTACAAGAGTGGCCGTCGTCACGCTGACGCAGACTGCCTCTCTCGGATTCCTCTTGCGGCTACCGACTGCGATGCTGAGAATTTTGACGACTGTCTCGCTGCTGTTACTTCTACGTTCCCTGACGCGGCAGACTTTCAGCGAGAACAACGGAGTGATGTTACCCTCGATCCGCTTTTTGTTGCCGCCCGTACTTCTCAAGGCAGTGGTCGCTTTACCGTCCGTGATAAATTACTCTACAAAACTAATTATTCCGGGCATGGAGCACGTTTTCTGCTTGTTGTCCCGGAGAGCCTTCGCTCCGACGTTCTACGCGCCATGCATGATGATGTGACATCCGGCCATTTCGGTTTCGTACGAACACTACACCGCACGCAGGAGCGCTTTTACTGGCCCAAGATGTACGAAACAACCAAGCGCTATGTCGCTAGTTGTGAAACGTGCCAACGTCACAAGCGACCGACCACCGCAGCCCCGGGTCCCCTTCGGCCATTGACACCACCCAACACGCCATTCGAGCAAGTAGGCATTGACCTTTTGGGTCCATTCCCGTTATCTAGCAACAAGAACCGTTGGATAATTGTCTGCGTAGACCATCTTACACGGTATGCAGAAACTGCAGCCATACCGTCTTCCACCGCCGCTTGCGTGGCGGTCTTCCTGTTGCGTTCCGTGGTCCTTCGTCATGGCCCACCACGTGTCATCATCAGCGACCGTGGTCGCCAGTTCACTGCTGATGCCATTGAAGAGCTACTTCGTTTGTGCACTTCCCAGTTCCGTCATTCCACGCCGTACCATCCACAGACCAATGGCCTCGTTGAAAGGACGAACAGAACGCTGACCAACATGCTTGCCATGTACGTCTCCTCCAATCATAAGAACTGGGACGACGTGCTGCCCTTCATCACTTACGCATACAACACGGCGAAACACGAAACCACGAACTATAGCCCATTTTATCTCCTCTATGCCAGGTTACCGCGAAGCCCTCTGGACACTTTCTTACCGTTCGTTCTGCACAGTGACGATTCTGTATCGAAGACTTTGTGTCTCGCCGAAGAAGCGCGTCGAATAGCTCGTCTTCGTACTCTGGCCTCGCAAAGTCGTTCGAAAGAGCGATACGACAACCGTCACGTACAAGTATCGTTGGAAAAAGGTGACTTGGTCCTTCTTTGGACACCGCAACGCAAGCGTGGATTGTGCCAAAAGTTATTGTCAAAATATTCAGGCCCATTTGTAGTTGTGGACCGCCTGAGCGAACTCACTTACGTCATAGCTCGCCTACTGTGCAATGGTCGGCGATCAAGCAGAACTCAGCTGACTCACATTGCTCGCCTGAAGCCTTTCTACCCTGCTTGCGCATCCTGACTCGCCCCACGGGCTTCGTCTGCTTGCGGGGAAATGTAACAGATACAAAAGGCACGGACAAGAGAAAAGAAGGGAAGACGAAGGGGACGAAGCGTTGGAGAGGCCGAGCTGCGCTACTATCACGCGACGATCATCATCCATCGCCTGTAAATAAAACCATTTCTTCGAAACTCTTCGTAACAATATATATATATATATATATATATATATATATATATATATATATAAATAAAGGGAGACCAAACCCAAAAGGAAGAGACCAAGCTAAGCGCTTCGATATAAAGTTTGGGAGCTTCCCAGTATTGATAGCGACAGTAAGCTTTAGTGTTTTGTTCGAACTCCTCAGGTGTTGTTCTAGCTATATGTGTATGTGGTATGTTGATGCGCGCAACGTAAATGCTGCTAACCAGAAGAAACAACACCCTGACCGCTACCAGGCGTCTCACAACGCTGGCGCGATGAGAAGCGTCACCAGTGCCATTGCAGACGTCGCCCCTCGATGGTTCACGAGATGAGACCGACAAGGAAAGCGCCTATTGAAGTATTATATAGCGTTTGTTTGACGTTCTCTCCCCGTTCGACTCAGAGTGGTGGTTACACACAGCAGCTCAGCAGCAGAGCGCTGCCCGTGATCCGCCGCCAAAAAGAGTGAGTGCAGCGTTAACGGTGTGTACACCTTGCTTCGTTTTTGCAGCCAAACAAACCCAGCGTCTCTAGAGAGCCTCAAACCCTGCGCCACAAGGTGCTCATGCGCTATATAGTCGTACAGCTCGTAGTAGAAGTGCGCCTCCGGTGTCCGTATAAACAAAAAGAAAAAGAAAGACAGTGTATCACATTAAATGTTGTTTAAGGGGAGAATGAGGACACATTGTAATTATATTCATAGCATTTATTTAACTGATTCATGACAACGTTTCTTCATATAGATTCCGATATGTGCCTATGGTCTGCATATGTTTTTTCTAGTAATATTTCAAGCCAAGTTGTTGAACTTTACACTGAAATACTACCCTTTAACGGAATGTAACGGAAGTTGCACACCTAAGTGTGCAACTTCTTGTATGCAAGCGACCCTCTTACACGGAGAGAAAACAGTGTTTGAGCGAGGTAATACAGACACTTGAAAGGGTGATTTCTATGGACTTGCACCCTTTCAACTAATGTATGTTTTGCATTTTTACATATTACGTTTAATTTTTCTAGCGATATCTTTTATTTTATCACTACCCTGTCCTTTACGACGTGCAGCAATGTAGGGCCTCATTCGCACAGCCATCAAACATTCCGCGACGTCACCATCACGCTAAAAAAAACCTAATAAGAACGAAAAAGCGTACAGCAGGCGCGACGGTGTAGCGTACGAATAGGCTACGGCGGTGGTGGCGTCAACAGCGGCCCGGTTTCGTACAGTTTTCACTGACCAGTCTCGTGTTCACCTAAACCTAGAGAAATATAATCTACATTATGCATTGAATCACCTAAAAATGTTTATGTTGGTGTAGTGTATGCATAAACTAAAAATAGATTGTTTTATACTACATCACCAACACCCCCCATACACCAACCAAACGCGGTGGTGGAGACATTTGCGCAGCGTATCCGCTAGCCGCCGCTGTTGCCAGCTTCAGCTTTGAAAAATGGATGTATTTAGCGAAGCCTTGATAATTACTAATTGGTCCATTTTGTAGCGACGGGGCTCCGTTACCGTGCTGTGCTGCACTACTGTGCCGATGACGGAAACGTAGAGCACCGCTCTACGTCGTCGGCGACCCGTTTTTGAGGAGCAAATGACTCGGAAACCCTCTCTTCCTTGACGAAAGCGGCGCTGTGAGGATGCAGCGACAGTATGGTTGATGGCTCTGTGAATGACGCCTAACTCTGAAGTGTTTTACGAGACGTTAATAAAGTGTAAACGAAAAAAAAAAAGCCAAACGACCTGGATTTGAACTGTAGACCTATATATTGCTAGTCGGAAGTGTCACCGCTCGGCCACACCGCCTTCTTTTCTTTTATTTAATGCGCTGTAATAACAATCATGAAAGCTCGACCACTCCACCGAAACAACCAAAGGGAATAGTACCGCACCTTAAAAGAGAAGTAGCGCCTTGAGCGGCTCTCATAGACGGACGGCACGTTCTTTAGTGCTGAGCAGCAAGCTGAAACAATTTCAGCGAAGCTTGGAGCAAGATGTGAAAGGCTCGAAAGAAAGAGGAGGACAGAGTAGTTGCGTCTTTCCCCTTTAGGACGGGGACGGGCCACATTCTTAATAAATGCAGTGCTCTTATCGCTGGTAGATCGCTGCGCACGCACCTGCGAATGTTTATACCAAGCGATACTACATGAAATACCGCAAGATTTTACTGCGCATAATATTCCACCATCCCCGATGCTGCACGACAAAGAACATTCGCTTGAAGAACTACGATCGGTGTATGGTTTATGATTCGCTGACGATTGGCGGCTGTTCTCTAAAACTACGCCGAGCTAAAATGTCTTAAGTGAAGCCAGCCGTAAAAAAGCGATAGTCATGGTAGGAAATAAATAAAAGAACTATGACGTTACCCTTCACCACAGGGGACGCCATTTACTTGATATGGCAAGCTGACAACCACAGCCTAGTGGGACCACATGACTTGGCCGAACAATTACTTGGCGCGAACTGCTGGGAAATCGGTACTTATGGCAGTTTACTTCCTTGAGATGTTGAATCCCGAGAGCTTTTAAATTCCGCAAGGTGTATGTTTAGCACAAGATACCATTTTAACACCCTAAAATAAGGAAATTGTTCACTAACAGTGATCTGCTAACGAATACACCCTTTAAAAAATATTCAGGGAAAGTAAGGGTGCAAAAATTGTTTCATTTTCCCGATCGCGCACCATATTACTTGGCAAAACGCGAATACTGAAAACCTAAATTGAATATATCTGAAGAAGGTTAGCTACGCAATAAGGATAGTCACAGCTCTATCTTTTTTTGTGTGTGTGCCTATGTACGCAAGTGTTCATGAGCACAATGTGCCCTTTTGAAATGCTTCAACTACTTACGTTTGGAAAGAAAACTGAGTTGCAGTTCATGTGGTTTTGTGTATCTGCGTGTAGTAATGTCCAAATATACTTCCTTTCGTAAGTCGCGAACCCTGCGTTTCGCACATTCCCGCATTAAAAAAATCTTCGCGACCGCGGTCGCTGTCCTGTGCATCGATAACTACAAACCACTACATGCGCATAATATTTTGAATATGCGCATCAAATAGCTATGAAATTAACATTGGGAAATGTCTGTTGTCTGGCTTTTAAGCGGCGTTATTAGATACACCTACAATATTTTCTTGGACAAAAAAATGTGGTACAAATTATTTGCAGAAAATTGGGCACGCACTATGGGTGTCATACAGCGAAAGTTTGAATAAAATCGGTTATTTCGCGGGGCAGGGGGATAGTATGGCTTTTGTAGAGGTTTACTGACTCAAGTGTTCAAGAAATTTAGAAGAGTATATTAAAAACTGCACACGAATTTTGCCCAATCTTCTGCAGGAAGTCAGCGTACCACAAAATTGATCATATTGAGGGCAGTAGTGGGCAACCTATGGCCGATGCGTGGGTAGTTTCCAAGGAAGCGTGTGTCATTCACAGTACTTGCAAAGATTTCTTATTAAAATGCAATCCACATTTACACAGTGGTTCTCAGCCGTGTTTCCTACTGAGCCAAGAGAACACTACATCCTAGCAAGTTCGCCTTCAGCTGATCATGTTAGGGATGGCATGTGAATACTGTATTGTTTCTGCTCTAACTATGGGACTTGTTGCAAGTATTTATTGAATACTTGTTTTCTGCTTGTTTTGATGCATTTCTCGAAGCGCATAGCTGTTTTCTGCAGCTCCTCAGTGAACTATACCAGCCACTAAGTTTCTATCTTTTGAAAATAATGGAAACATTGTTAGAAATTTGTTAGCTAGATTTAAACGATGCGGGTCGGTTGAGCTATTTGCAGAAACCCGCGTATGCAAGAGTTTCTGGGTGTTATATGTGTGGTACGAACTGCAAAAAATTTAGCCCGACATGCTGGGGGAACTGCCACAATGGTTAAATATGCTTAAAAGGGAGAGGGCAGTAACATTATGGCTGATGTGCACGCGAAGTTAAATGTGCGTGGGTGCCGTGTGGCTGTTTTCGATATTCTTTATTCGAGTTATATGAAGCATTATATGCAATATCCTTCATTTAACAAATAAAGTAAAATGAATACATGGCCAATGTATCACAAGTTTGTCATATGAAACGACGTTTTAATGTGTGGGATTTATATACACAAATGAAATGCCTAATACAACTGGTCGTAAGAAACCGCTTTGTTAAAAATTTAACTGCGATTCTTCTAGACTGCACAAGGCTGATATCTTTTTTATGTGTACACGTAATTCACTCTTGTGAACAGCACTACATGGGAAAGAATACTATAAACATCCGTTATACATATTATGAAAAATATATCTACAACATAGGGCAGCTCTTCCGAATGTCTGCATGGAAATTCTCCACAAAGTCGCATGATGAATAGACAGCGGGTGGTAGAACGGACCCTGCGCTCAAAGCCAAAGCCAGTGTCTGTAGAACCTCCTGTTTTGAACATAAAGCCGGCCTGCTCTAAAACAATCGGTGATCGATCAGAGATTGGTGTCGGAATCGAGTTTATTACAGCAAAGCTGGTAAGGGCTACTTTCCCCACTATAGTGTCCGAGTGCAAAAAAAAAAATCCCCAAGATGGTGCAATGCCGGGCTGACCCGCGGCTGAGGTGAAGCTTGCGTTAAGCACTCCACATACTTGGGCCGATCCAGAAGATAGTGCAATGTCGGGCCGATCCATGGCGGAGGTGCACTTTGCCATTAAGGGGCCCACATACACAGCTTTGCTGGACATCCTTCTTCACAGAGTGGAAGGGCACCTAGTTTTTTTTATTCCCTTGAACATGGTGCGCAATATGTTTTATGGGAGTCATTTGAGAATTTTTATCGAAATGCTGCAGAATTCTAATGTGAAAGCAGTACCAAGTGCACAATTGCAGCCATTCAGGGCGTCATCTTATGAAAGAAACTCGTGAAGCCTGTCGCGACATGTAGGATAGAGATAATGGCAATGATCAAACATTTTCACATGTACCATATAATATAGAAAAAGGCAATGTGAATGGCATGCAGAATAGAAGTATCGAATCCGTGCTGACAGCTAGTTTTTTTTTTTTTTTTACTGAATGACTATTTATTGCGGCTGTTTTTTGCATAGAGGCAAAGTCCCGGTTAAGTGAAGTCAACACAAGTTAGCTGGAGTGCCCGTAAAATTTTTGTCTTGGAAAAAGAAGCAATGTAGTAATTAACGCAGATGCACGCATTTCAGTGTTCTAATACACTGTTTGTTCAGCTGTTGCAGTACACGCAGTGAGAACAGTCGAAGTCTTTCAAAAGTTTGCTACTTCACACAAAGCTTTGAACCTGTCATTTATCACTCACAAATCGCTATTTACGACCGCCTTAATTTATAGCCTTGGTAAGAAATTTCCTGCTAAACAGTTTTGTCTGCTGCCTTAAAGGCCGTATTCACCGCATTAAGTATATTACAAGAAGAAACAGCACCCACAATGTAAGATTTTAACCTGATAGTTAAACAAAGCTACTCAGCACAACATTGCTCCTTTAAAAACTGGCTGAGAGCTTCAAATGACGACATGGTGTGCACGAGCACCATTAAATGCTTACAGCGCTAATATTTGACTGCCTTTCAAAGTAATCGTTATGACAAGAAGTTTCGCTCAAGTATGTTAGATAGTGCTGTTGTGACTGTCTTGAAAAACTTAACAATGCAGGTGGCGGAAACTGCTCGAGTTATTTTACAATTGCATTGGGGAAAGAGTGCAATACACTTTCAGTTTCATTAACTTTGCGAAGTGAGCTCTGTAGTGCTCGAATCGGTATTGAAAATGAAAGATGGCACTCTAAAAAAATATTACCAGCCTCCAACTAATGCTATAACAATATTACAACTACGGAATGAGAAAGAAACATCATTACACGCTCTACACGCTTACACGCTCTAAACTATTTTACTTGATTAATCATAGTTTGCATCTCACCTGTGTGTGTGCGTGTGTGCGTGTGTGCGTGTGCGTGTGCGTGTGCGTGCGTGCGTGCGTGCGTGCGTGCGTGCGCGCGTGCGTGCGCGCGTGCGTGCGCGCGTGCGTGTGTGTGTGTGTGTGTGTGCGTGTGTGCGTGTGTGTGTGTGTGTGTGTGTGTGTGTGTGTGTGTGTGTGTGTGTGTGTGTGTGTGTGTGTGTGTGTGTGTGTGTGTGTGTGTGTGCGCGCGCGCGCGCGCGCGTGCGTGCGTGTGTGTGCGTGTGTGGCTTTAACATTACCTTACGTGCAGCTTCAAATACCAACGACAAGGTGCATCCGGAAGCTTCATCTAATTTGAAATGACGCAACAAATCAAATTTGCTAAAAAAATGCTCATTCACCTTAAAATTTCGCGCACCCCAGCCTTGTTCTTAAAGGGGAAGATGAAACTGCTGATAGGTGCAAATTAACTTTTCATCTTTGGGGACCTTTTGCGGCAAGTACACTGGATGTAGCGAAAACTGCAAGAATCTTTTATAGCTATCATTGTGCAAAACTGGTATCAATTATTTCGCCAGGTGCTCAGAGTTAGGCTTCGTTCATAACAAGTGCAATTATAAATATATAGCTCGCTGTCGCGTAGTGCAAAACGTATTACAGCCTTAACGATAATTGTATTTGGTATGGACAAGCATTCAACCTTAAAGGTTCAAATAATTTCACTGTGTTCAATAGCGTACTGCCCATTTATGCACAGAGCTCTCGAGTTACAAACTGAGCCTTCACGTCGGTGACCCTTTTCCGCACACAGATGCCATACACGTCTTATTAGTGTTCCTCTCGTCACCGACCAAGTTCAGGCAAACGTGAAATAGAATACGTTGCAAGGAAAAGAACAACTGTGGAAGAAAGTACTGCGCTGAAGGGGGCTCCGGTTTCCGGCAAACTTTACGACGTCCCGTAGTGGGTTTCTACCACGCTATGAGGCAACGAATTTTGACAGGTGGCGCTACCGAAACAAACAACCCGGAAGAAGCCGCATGAAAGCCACGTACTGAAAATTTTTTCTTGTTGATTTCTTGTGAGTCCGGAACGACGTTAAAGCGATGGCTCTCTCGAGTGATTTTAAACCGAAGTCACGTAATTTGATTTCGTTCAAAGATGAGAAAAGGGGCTCGCATATGTGCCTGCGCTCCTGTTTGCTTTCTTCGTCGTATGCACATCGCTGCTTTTTTCCTCGTAGCATTTTGCATATGCAATGTATTCGCTTAGTTATTTTTTAGTGCCCAAACGTGGCTTTTAATGCCTTCGCTGGATCGGCATTATCCGGTTTCCCGCGTCTTTAATACAGCTTCTGACGTCAGTATATTCTTCTCTTTCGTAAAATTACACATTTTGTTCGTAGTGCATGATGCAAAACAAATAATAAGATCGTTGATCTTGCGCCTGTGTTTAGCGTGTTAAAACGTATATATAGAACTAGATTCTATCATTAGGAATGCGCACATGCACGAAAAGGTCACCGTCCCACTTTTTTCTTTTTCTTTTCTTTTTTCTACGGCCACCTGTGAGACGTTTATTTGGGCCTTTTCGTCATCTTATTTTATGCCCTCACATTACACGTAGTGCGCAAAGTCCGGATGTCACATGCATGTCACTGTCGGCCCTTTGGTGTAGAATACGCATTCATAAGCTCACATATTTACGTGTTTCACAAAATTCTGTCACTCAGTCCGACGAGTCATAAATGGCTGACGTATTGACCCTAGTGCGCGAGGATAGGGGACACGAAAATGAGTGCCACACATGTGTGAATGACTTAAGTCATCATGGCACCGTTTAAAGCAAAGCTATCAATGCCGACTCGCCCTCGCCTCTTGTTTCCCTATATGTCGTGTGTCGGTTTCTTGTCGAGTAAACCGAGCGCATCCTTAAAATCGTGCACAAGTTGTTTCTTCGCATTGATTTTACTGTTATTTACAATGCAAGCCGGTCCATCAGGCAGCATATCGTATTATTCCTCCCATTGTTATTTAATTCCGGCAGCTTAGGTTTAGCATATGAACCTAGCTTATGTGCCTCGATCTTCTTCCGGGTTCGGCGTCGGTATGTCGCTGAGTAGATCTAGCGTGTAGTGTGGAAAGCGAAAGCACGAATACCATTGAGAGGAAAATGGATTGACAGAAAACAAAGCCCATCTCGCCAGAGAGATTGAGCGGGATGTCCTCGCGGCCGCTTGGATCGTGTGGTGGGAGTTGCTTGATTCATCACTTTGCTTCATCACAGCTGTTGAAACGTTAAACCTGCGCCGCTGTTTTCACACACGTCCGTCCGGAATGCTTCCTTCACCCTTCGCAAAACGTCGAATTAGCCTTCAAGTCATCGCTGCATCAACGTCACATACTGTGACACAATGTGGACTTGTCTTAGCATTCGAAAACAAGGTGTGGTTGTTTTCGAAAAAAAGCAGTGCTTGGCACTGCTTTTTTTTTTGGCCTGGTATTTATTATTTTGTCAGCCGTTACGTCGCTTCCTGTGAACAATTCCAGCGCCACGAGAAACCAGCACTACTCCCTGAAGGCCGCGTTCAACCTCTTGACCTACCATCGGAGCCATCCTTTAAGGTTGGGCCTGACCTTCTTGGCCCTTTCCCGCTATCTGCCTGCGGAAATAAGTGGATGGCGGTTGCCTACCGACTACACGACCCGGTACGCAATCACTCGGGCTCTCCCAACCAGCTGTGCAACCTACATCACGGAATTTCTCCTCGAAGACGTTTTACTTGACCACGGCGCTCCTCGACAGCTCTTCACAGAAGGGGGCCGCTATTCCGCATCAAAGGTTTTTCACGACTTCTCGCACTCCTGCGCTACAAAGCACAAGTTGACAACGGCGTACCACCCTCAGACCAGCAGCCTCAAAGAGCATCTTAACTGAATTATCAAAGATATACTTGCTATGCATGTTTCTGCTGACTATGGTGACAGGGATGACGCTTTGGCCTTCGTAACATTGGCTGATAATTCCTCCCGACAGGACTCTGCAGGTTTATCGACGATTTATATCTCTTGTACGAAGGAGTAATTACTGGACCTATTCAAAAAAGCATAGTATAACGCATAAACATGCAAGTGCGTTGAATCTGCGGTAGTTATACTACCGAAGTTTGCAGACGAACCTGTGAGAAAGAAAGAGAAACACGTGCCTGTAGCAGCAATAACTATCGTAACCCCGAAGTCTTGCAGCCAGAAGAAAGGTGTAACTTTTCACAGAGTTGTGATTAAAGTACGCTGCAGAGAGAAAAACTGCTTCGCGAGCTGAAACGGGCCGGAACGTAGCGAAACACGCTCACAGACAAAATAATAAATCTATGGCAGGCACAAAACTGCATTAATATAGCGTCCGTGTATACATGTTACTTGAGGGTACTCTCCTCTGCAAGTTTATGTGACTCTCCGATATAAACAAATACAGCCCCTGCTTTCTCATAAAGCCCGGTTACTGCTGTTTTGTTGTGCGATTCATACCTAGTTTTGATAGTTTCACAAGCCATGCCGAAAAGAAATATATTTTTCGTAGATACTCGAACATCGGTCACGCAATTTATATATATAGTCTAATTGGGTTATCCATTACCATCATGCTATCTTGATATTGTGGATGCTTCTTTGTATTTGTTGCTGAAAAATATACAAGTATAATGAACTTCATGCGAGTTAAGGGGCCTTCAAGTAAGCTTGCTCTTCAGGCTAACAGCATGAGATCAGCACATGATGAAAAAAAAAATGGTTGCACCATCGAAACCAATAAGTGGTTGTTTATTCTCCTGAGAAGTACTCAAGCCACGTACAAATAGCGCAAAAACATAATTTGAACCTTCTGTCCTGTGGCAAAATTTTGGGGAAGATGCAACTAAAAGCTGGTCATTTGCTCTCTTCTAGCTGGATATTTGCGCAGCTATTCTGACGCGTCGTAAATGTGGGAGCAACACCTCGAAAGGACTCGGCAAACATTAAAAGCTGCTGGTCCTAGTGCCCAGTAACCCGTCTCAAAGCGCGAGGGGACCACATTTGTTCGGTCCTGTACGAGTCACCAGCTTCCAGAGGCGGGCCGCCACGATTTGTTCCAATATATAACGTTCCGCCTACGTTCGAAGCAGTAAAACCTACCGAAAAAAAATACAAGGCACAAATTATCCTACTTTATTCCGTTCCGCTTCCCCCTGCAAAATAAATAATAATACATCCAAAGAAATCCATTAGGGCTGTTTACTCAAGGGGGCTCTACAACACCTCTTTGCGAGGTCGTTTCTCTCGCACAGTGCGCCAGAATGCGCCAAGTTTTGGAAATTCTTGTGCAAAGGCTGCGTTTATTTCTTCGCTTTCGCTCGATAAAACCATTTCAAAGCTGCATTTATTTTGCACACACATCTGCGATGTCAGCTATTTTGTTCTGATCTGTCTAACAGTATCTCCCACAACTCGTATGAGTTATAAAAAATTTTGAAAGAGTATCGTCGACAAAAGAGCATTAAACTTATTGTTTTCAGCCATTTCTTTTTTTCTTACCTACGTCAGGCATTATGGGCACGCTCAGCTCCAGACACTTATGACGTCTGTAGCAGTCAGTGGACATCGAAGCCTCGGAGTGCGTCGCAGCTCTGCACGTAATAAAGGCGCGTGTTTCTTCTTCTTCCGATTTTTGTAGGAGGGCAACACAGGCTCAGGTACCATCCCCGTCGGAGTTACACGGACACAGGCTGCTGGTTCAATTCACTCCTCGGCCCAATTGCAGTGCATTCGATGTTGGCAGACTCACTTCTCCCAATTAGAGCGCGGTGTAACACAAATGTGCGCTGCCATATAGTGCGAACTTTGTGCTGCCAAAAGAAACGTCCAAGTGGGAAACCCAAAGGAGAGAAGACCACAGGCCCCGAACGCGAACGTGCGCCGTAGGTTAGACGCGGTCTACAGGGAAGAGTAGAGCCAAAAATGCGCAAGTGGAAAGACCAACCGGTTCGAGAAGACAGACACTGAGGGCAGCCGACAAGACATAGCTATACGCAGTTCATTTATTATTATTATTATTTGCAATGCATGGCCTAACTTCGTTAGTTTTGGCATCCCTATATGTTTATCGCATATTGCTCGCACCACCAATGTTGGCAATCAAAAATTAAATTTCTTTTTTCATCGAGCGTCCATCGCACCCTCGGAAACTGCAGCAGCCACGGCCATGTGCTTCCTCTGGTTCGTGATGGTGATGGCGCACGTTTTCCGAGGTTATGGTTGCGTGTACCGTGCGCAACCACAATTCAAGCAAAGCTGTACCACAGATGCCAACGTTTTCGTTTTTTTCGCGTTATTCTTTAGTGAACGTGGGGCGCAAACCTCGGCATGATTTGTCTCCGTGTCGCTTCGCAATGGAGCGATATGTAAGCTACACAGCTGGTTTGAAGCTGAGGGGCAGCGACAGTGGCGATTGTTTGGGATCGCACCGCTGGTACGATCGGTTGGGAACTCGGCGCTGACGCCCGTGGTTGTACCTGGGTCGCAAGCCCCAAGGGTAGCGTTGGCCTGGCGGCCTGGGGTACAACTGGAAGCATTCGAAGGTCCCGGCAAAGCATGAGTCGACTGGTAACAACAAAACAACTTGTTTATTTTAACATCGCAAAGAGTTGGCGGTCAGGTTGACCGAAGTAGAGAGACGGGAGAGCACTTTACTCAACAGAAGAAATCGGAGCCCTCTTTTTGGCGTCCGGGGGCAGCTGTTTTTATACTCTCGCAGTTGAGGGCAAGAAGGAACCCCTCAATAGACGAGCACGTGAATGTACAATGGGCTAATGGTGACGCACACTGTCGTAGCGCTGCCGTAGCACAATGTCGTAGCACAATGTCGTAGCACAATGTCGTAGCACACTGTCGTAGCGCTGCCGGTCGGGCACAATGACTGTAATGAGAGGATGATCCCTGCTTTCGCATCGCCTGGTTCGGGCACAATGACTGGAAGGAGAGGGTGCCCCTGCTGTCGCATCGCCTGGTTCAGGCACAATGACTGGAAGGAGAGGGTGATCCTTTGCGGTCGCATCGCCGCAGTCGCGCCAGGAAACACCTGGCGGGGAGCGTTGCGGCGACGACGATCGGGCCAAAATGTCTGCCGCCCCGCCGCAGTCGCGCCGGCAAAACCACGTGTCGCAGGCGAAACGCAACAGACCGCCCCGCCGGGGAAAGGAGATCCCGATGGACAGGGGACTGCATCCGCTGTCCGGAGGGATGTCGCTCGATGATGCTCATAACCGAAGTCGGGCGTCCCTCGACGTTTCTTGAGCGCAGCGCACAGAGAAGGCCTCGTTCTCTTGTTCAGGTTCGCACGGGACACTGCAAAGTGACTTCGGGAGAGTTCACATTTTTGTTCTCGTTCCCGGCAAGCGTTAGAACTACGCTGAAACTCAACCGCTCAGTCAGCAAGCACGGCACAACCCTCACTAAGCCCTGCCAGGCTCTTTCCCCTTTTTATACCACTGCATAGTTCCTTACAGTAGTCTAGCATCACTCAGAACGCGTCCACAAATTGAAAAATTGCACTAGAAAGCATATCATCACTTTGAAACACTAAACAAAAGCAATATGTTAAAAAAAATCCTGCCTCAGGAAGGAAAACATCAGTAACAAACAATTTTGAGGCTGATTCCTACGTTAGGGGCTTCGACTTAAGCCATCGGCGTTACCGTTGAGACTCCCCTTTTTGTAACGCACCTCAAAGGAATATTGTTGTAAAGCGAGGCTCCAGCGCAGGAGGCGGCCATTTTTGGGAGAGATGGTCTGCAGCCATTGGAGAGGGCAGTGATCCGTCTCAATGATAAACCTCGAGCCGGCTAGATAGCATGACAATTTCTGAACGGCCCACACGAGACACGCACACTCTTTCTCGGTGGCGCTATACGCCTGCTCACGACTGGTCAGCTTACGACTAGCATACAGGACGGGGTGTTCTACTTCTCCATTTTCCCGTTGGCACAGTACAACGCCCATGCCTCGCTCACTAGCATCGCACTGAACAATGAACCCTTTTGAATAGTCTGGCGATCGTAGCACAGGCTGGTTTGTTAGGGCACTCTTTAGGGCGCTAAAAGCTCTTTCCTTTGTCTCGTCCCAGACGACTGTTTGAGGCTCTGTCTTTCTTAGAGCATCCGTCAGGGGAGCCGCGATATCAGAGTACCTAGGGATGTACCTCTGATAGTAGCCGGCGACACCTAAGAACGACCGAATATCGGTCTTTGTGCGCGGTTGCGGAAAGTCTCGCACAGCGGCCACTTTTATTTCAGAGGGGCGGCGACGACCCTGACCAATCACGTGACCGAGGTAGACAACCTCGGCCTGTGCTAACTGGCACTTGGGAGCCTTTACTGTCAAGCCCGCTTCGCGCAGGCGGGTTAGCACTGCCCGCAAGTGTGTCATATGCTCAGACCAGGATGCGGAGAATATCGCTACGTCGTCTAGATACGGTAAAGCGAATTCTTGCTGTCCCCGCAACACTTTATCCATGAGGCTTGAAAAACAGTATGGCGCGTTCTTCAAACCAAAACTCAACACTTTAGGACGGAATGTTCCCATTGGTGAAATGAACGCCGCATACCTACTAGCCTCTTCTGTAAGTGGAACCTGCCAATAACCCCTGACAAGATCTAGGGTGGAAATAAACTGAGCGCTACTAACTTTCTCAAGGCGCTCCTCGATGTTAGGGATCGGATAAATTTGATGCTTAGTGATGGAATTAAGCCTGCGGTAGTCGACGCAAGGACGAGGTTTCTTGCCCGGTACCTCAACTAAAATCAAAGGGGAGGTATAATCACTCTCACCTGCCTCAATAACACCGAGCTGTAGCATTTTCTTTACCTCAGCCTCCATAATATCGCTCTGGCGGGGTGACACCCGATACGCCTTGGATCGTACTGGCTCTGGGGAGGTAAGTTCTATATCATGAGTAAGTACAGAAGTCCTACCAGGCCTCTCAGAGAACAGACCTTGAAACTCTTGTAATAGCTGGTGTAGTTCGGTTTTCTGCTCAGGCGACAGCGGTGCTTTACTGATAAGGTCACTAATGACTTGACCGGTGTCTTCCCTGTTCGTCACTGAGCCTAGTCCCGGAAGCTCGACCGGAAGCTCTTCAGGAACGTTTACCATCATGCACACCACTGCTTCCCTTTGTCTATAAGGTTTGAGCAGATTACAGTGGTAAACTTGCTGTGCTTTCCGCTTTCCTGGCAGACTTACCACGTAGTTAACGTCCGACAGTTTCTGAACAATTCGTGCTGGGCCCTCCCACTGCACGTCTAGTTTGTTGTTTAGCGATGTGCGCAATATCATGACCTCATCGCCCACCTCAAAACGACGGGCCCTGGCTGTCCGATCATAATAAACCTTGGCCCTCTGCTGGGCCTTTGTCATTGCTTCACCTGACAACTCCTGTGCCCTTCTTAAGCGTTCGAGGAGCTTAAGTACGTACTCCACCACGACTGGGTCGTCGCCCCTACCTTCCCACGATTCTCGAAGCATGCGAAGCGGAGATCGAAGCGAGCGACCGTACACCAGTTCAGCTGGCGAAAACCCCGTAGCTGCATGCGGCGCGGTTCTCAATGCAAACATCACCCCAGGCAGACACAGCTCCCAGTCAGTTCGATGTTCAAAACACAACGCTCTCAACACGCGCTTCATGACGGAGTGGAGCTTCTCAACGGAATTCGACTGTGGGTGGTACACTGAGCTGTGTAGCAGCTTTACCCCACACCTTTCGAGAAAAGTTGTCGTCAAAGCGCTAGTAAACACTGTGCCCTGATCTGATTGGATTTCCGCTGGAAAACCAACTCGCGCAAATATGGACAGTAGTGCATTAACTATCTCAACTGAGCTGAGTTCTTTAAGCGGCACTGCTTCAGGGAACTTTGTCGCTGGGCAGATCACAGTCAAAATGTGTCTGTACCCCGTGGCTGTTACCGGCAGAGGTCCCACTGTATCAATAACGAGCCGTCTAAAAGGCTCCGTTATGATAGGTACCAATTTCAACGGCGCCCTTGATTTGTCCCCTGGTTTGCCCACCCGCTGACAAGTGTCACATGTCCTCACGAAATGGTCTGCGTCCCGAAAACACCCTGGCCAATAGTACTCTTGCAAGAGACGGTCCTTAGTTTTCTTAACTCCTAGGTGTCCGGACCACGAACCCCCATGCGACAAGCGCAACAGATCCTGACGATAGCATTGAGGCACGATCAGCTGATCGAACTCCACTCCTCGGCGGTCTAGATACTTCCGGTACAGGACTCCACCTCTTCCCACAAAACGCGCAGTTTTCCTGGCGATACCTTCTTTGACATTGCAGCGCACGTTTTCCAGGCTGCCATCCTTTTTTTGCTCGGCTATCAAAGCCGACCGGCTGACTTTTAGCAACCTATCAAGTCCGTCTGACGTAGGCGCGATGAGCAAATCAGTAGATAGCTCTTCTAACTTTCCCGTGTCGGGCGTTTCCTCTCCAGTATCTGGCGCCTTTAACGTTACAGACTCAAGTTTATTCAGTTCGGGCGTGCTCTGAATATCAGCTTGCTGCGCCTCTGACCCTTTTTCGTTGTTTGATAACGTCGGCCCCGCAACTACCGCCTTTGCAGCGAGCTCCCGAACCTTCGACCTGGTTAAGGCCTGAACACTAGCTTCACCAAACAAAAGCCCCTTCTCGCGCAGGAGGTGATCGGACCTGTTTGAAAATAGGTACGGGTACTGGGGTGGCAGCATAGATGACACTGCGGCCTCCGTCTCAAGCGCTCCGAAAGGTCCTTCAATAAGCACTTTTGCTACCGGCAGACACACGCTATGAGCTTCCACGGCTTGCTTGATCCATGCGCACTCGCCCGTGAACATATGGGGTTGTACGTAAGACGGGTGAACTACATCCATCGTAGCTGCGGAATCGCGAAGCACTCGGCACTCTTTCCCGTTCACGAGGAGGTCTCGCATGTAAGGCTCGAGAAGCTTCATGTTCTCGTCAGTGCTGCCTATTGAAAAAAACACAACTTTTGGTGTTGTTTCCGGACACTGCGCCGAAAAGTGACCCGGCTTCTGGCACGTATAACAAACGCGCGCTTGCCTCATCTCGAACCGGTTTCTGCGTTCGGCTTCGGCTGCCGCCGTCTCCTTAGGTTCGGTCGCACTGCTTCCACTCGCATCCGCACTACGCGTGTTCCCCTTTGCTCTCATGGGTGTGAACTTCGGCCTCTCAAACTTCGAGCCAAATTCACCCTTTTGACCGTCCTTAGCTCCGCGAGCCCGACGCGTCACAAACTCCTCGGCTAGCTCAGCGGCTTTAGCCACCGTACAAACGTCTGGCCTATCCAAGACCCAGTATCGCACGTTCTCCGGTAACCGACTATAGAACTGTTCTAGCCCGAAGCACTGCAGAACTTTATCGTGGTCACCAAACGCTTTCTCTTCTTTGAGCCACTCCTGCATGTTCGACATAAGCCTATACGCAAACTCTGTATATGACTCACTTTTGCCTTTCTCATTTTCCCGAAACTTCCGACGGAACGCCTCCGCAGACAGCCGGTACTTTTTTAGCAGACTCGATTTTACTTTGTCGAAATCCTCTGCCTCCTCTCTATCCAAGCGAGCGACTACGTCGGCCGCCTCGCCGGGTAACAAAGTGAGCAAGCGCTGTGGCCACGTTTCCCGAGAGAACCCCTGCTTCTCGCACGTTCGCTCAAAGTTAACCAGGATTAAACCAATGTCCTCTCCAAGCTTAAACGGCCGCATCAGGTCAGTCATTTTGAACAATACTCGTTCTCCTGCACCGTGTGCCTGACTTCCATTACGAGCGCGTTCCATCTCTACCTCGAGACGCTTCATTTCCAAAGCGTGTTCGCGCTCTTCTTTTTTCTCTTGTTGCTCTCGCTCTTTCTGTTCTTTACGTTCACGCTCTTCTTTTTCTTTCTGTTCTTTAAGTTCGCGCTCCCGTCTCTCTTTTTGCTCTTTAAGTTCGCGCTCCTGTCTTTTTGACCTCTCCTCAATAGTCTCAAGGCATTCCGACAGCTCGTCATCCTCAGCCTCTAACTCAAGAATAGCCTTTAGCAGTTCTGGTTTTCTGACTTTGTCCGAGACATCCAGACCCAACTCTGTGGCAAGCTCCAACAATTTCGGTTTGCGCAACGACTTCAAATCCATGGCTGCTCTGAATGCTGCTTTCTCTACTGCCTAATATTGTCTTGCCGCACTCTAACCCGGCAGCAACGACAACCACAATTACCAGCTCTGTTTCTAACACTAACAAAAGCCTGGCAAAGCTCAGAAGAAGAAAGTCCCGCACTCACCAAACCTCGCAGGCAGGAATTCCGCGCAGTCGTTCCGCTGCAGGCAACCAGTCGTCACACAGGGCTCGTTGCACTGCTCCCGGATCGTCGTTGAGCTGCTCAGCATACAGTCAACTGCATCTCTTTGCTGCTGGCCTCCGTTGTCGCGATCCCACCGCTGCCACCAGATGTTTGGGATCGCACCGCTGGTACGATCGGTTGGGAACTCGGCGCTGACGCCCGTGGTTGTACCTGGGTCGCAAGCCCCAAGGGTAGCGTTGGCCTGGCGGCCTGGGGTACAACTGGAAGCATTCGAAGGTCCCGGCAAAGCATGAGTCGACTGGTAACAACAAAACAACTTGTTTATTTTAACATCGCAAAGAGTTGGCGGTCAGGTTGACCGAAGTAGAGAGACGGGAGAGCACTTTACTCAACAGAAGAAATCGGAGCCCTCTTTTTGGCGTCCGGGGGCAGCTGTTTTTATACTCTCGCAGTTGAGGGCAAGAAGGAACCCCTCAATAGACGAGCACGTGAATGTACAATGGGCTAATGGTGACGCACACTGTCGTAGCGCTGCCGTAGCACAATGTCGTAGCACAATGTCGTAGCACAATGTCGTAGCACAATGTCGTAGCACACTGTCGTAGCGCTGCCGGTCGGGCACAATGACTGTAATGAGAGGATGATCCCTGCTTTCGCATCGCCTGGTTCGGGCACAATGACTGGAAGGAGAGGGTGCCCCTGCTGTCGCATCGCCTGGTTCAGGCACAATGACTGGAAGGAGAGGGTGATCCTTTGCGGTCGCATCGCCGCAGTCGCGCCAGGAAACACCTGGCGGGGAGCGTTGCGGCGACGACGATCGGGCCAAAATGTCTGCCGCCCCGCCGCAGTCGCGCCGGCAAAACCACGTGTCGCAGGCGAAACGCAACACGATGTAGACAGTGGTGACACGGCTAACAATGAGCTGCCGTCAATGACGTCACTATTAACACCTACTTTGAACAGATCGGAGGGGGGGGCGGAGTCACTTTATTTATTTGTTTAGCAAACGGGTTCAGCTATGGTCAACAAACAAAGGGCTTTTGCAGTTGTTACTTGTGTAGAACACGTGCTCTTATCGCAAGGGCAAGTGCAGTTTGAAAGCAACATTTTGCTAGAGCTTACGGTGGCTGGCGTGGGAACGCTGATTTACAGCCACTTTATTTTTCATCTCTCTTTTTATCTCTTACAACATTCCCTTAAACAATACCGCAGCGCAAATGTGGTATTGTGATAAAAGCACAGCGTTTACTACAATAATTACTAGAGGGAACTCTGGGGCTAGTGTATACACAAGTTGCAATGGAAGCGATAGAGCCGGCATTGGAATTTTGGAGGTGCATGTATCTTCCTAAACTTCGTGTTACTGGCTTCAAACGGCTTCGTGACCTTATAAACTTGTTTTCCACAATGTACTGCGTAATGCATAACTAAGTAAACATTATTAAAATTGTCCGATGACAGAATTCGAACACAGGGCCTCTAGCGCAGACGTTCGTCATTGAAACCATTACGCCATATACGTATGCATTGACAAGCGACACATAACTCCCTTATAAATTTATAGCCGGCAAATCAGCGCCTTGAGACGCTTGGCGCATTTCGATTTGGCCACCTCGACAAGCTGAACCCTTGCAATTAGACGTGAATGCACGTGTTCACCGAGCCCTCTGCATTTCGAAAAGTATAGATTGCCGTAAATTTTACGATCATCAATGCATGCAAAGCGAATTAAACGAATACACAAAAACATCTGAATCCACAAGCACGAAAATCAGACAAATCCATGTACTTAATTCCCATCATTTCCGTGGTGGCTCAAGGATTGAAGCGCCAGAGTTTCATCTAGTACATTGTAGGAAACTCTACGGATGCTGGGCACGATGTTTCAGCGAAAGAAAGTGTGATTAAGCTTGGTAAAATACTTGATGAAAAAAGACGTCTCGATTGGAAAATTGCACATTTAATCGCAAAGCTTTCTTTGTGGCAATAAAAAATAAGAGAAGCTTCGCGTAATTGTGGAATTAAAACGTGTCTTGCGATAGTGTATTCAGTTCTATCTTGCAAACAGTGCGGCTGAAGTGCGCGCCGCAGCTCATCCATCTTCGCTGCAGGTCCGCTTGGCGAACTTGCAGTGCAGAAAGGTACAGATACCAGGAGCTATCCTTTTGTCCCTGCCTCCGCTAGGGTGGAATATTGTGGTGCCATTAATCATGCACTCGGTTAGTGACTGATGTCTGCTAGATTGCGTGGTTATACATCTTAGCGCATTTTTCTGCCTAATGCTGGTAACAAGTGACGATGCAAGAACCACGGAACACAAACCTCGTTATATCATATCTGTGCTATATCTTGTTATGGCAGGCAAACTGATGCGTGTATAAAAATCTTGGAGGCACACATGACACGCATTAAGGTTAGGAGAAGCTTAACGAGGCTGTGGAAACACCATAACCATAACGTGATAGCACAGGTAAAAACAATCCCCGGACATTTTTCTGCGATCAGCCTCGAACAGCATACGGCACGGCGCTTCTGAGGCACATGTCATGAACATGCAATGACGTGAATGAAAAGGCGGCTGAAGCGGACGAAGTGGCTCATGTTGTGGCTGGTGATAAAGCGACGAAGGGCAACTAAATGTACCTGCGTGTTGTTGATTGAGGCTTAAATAGTGTAGCTTTTGTACGCGTAAGATACTTGGCATACTTTTAATGGCATCTAAAGAAGAAAATCGCAGCAAAAGAAAAATATCACATCTCCCAGCTCTGGACACTAGTATTACAAAGTTAGGTCAATGTGCAGGCCTTATCGTCGCTCTGGTCGTTCATTTTTATTTCGCTTTCTCACTTGAGCTCGCTGGCATTCCTGCAACACTTTATGTAGTTTTCTGCGCGTGACTTGATTTCTCTTTCTCTTTATACTATCACACCGACATGTCAGAAAGTTAGATTTTATGCCCTGTCTTCCCACAGTTTTCTCATTTTTATCAATTCCAGAAGCAACAATGGGAAAAAAAATAACAAAAGAGAAGAGAAGGCTACTTAAGTCTGAAGGAATTTTCGTGCTCGCCGTTTCTCGAAATGTCGTCCCTGATGCTTTACAAGTTCGAGGCGTTTAAAATGCAGTTCCAACTCTCGTCCCTGTAGATGCGACGGGTACCTGTTTTTGCAGAACGTTAACCTTTTCTTTGTGTGTGTGGTTTCTTTATTGTTGTTTTTACGTCCTTGAGCTCGCAGACACCAGTTCCAGCGTCAAGACCCGCTGAATTTCTGGAAGCCACTGATGCGTCCTTTGGACTGCCATCATGGAAAGGCTTACGATGCCTCACAGCTTACTGCTTTATGTTTCCAGCTAAAATGAGAACAAGAGTAACAGACTGTCCAGCGTGACATTGTCAAGACTGTGGTGGATACAGTGGATATGTCTTGTTTATTTTCGAATGCAACTAAGACACACGTTCATAATTGTTTCCCTGAGAGCGAGATGGAACCGGAGTTTAAGATGTATGTTTGTGGCTCTGTGTGTTGCCGAACACCATTCCTTTTGCTTACGGCTCGCAAGTTAGTGGCGGCAACAAGCTACCTGCGTTGTGAACAGAAACTAGTTTTTAAAGATTGCCTTACGTTGAACTAACATTGGGATGAAGGCAAGAATGCGTCTTCTACTGGAACCAGTAAGCTGAGTACGTTGCTCTCAGCCTGTTCATCAGAATATAACCATGCTTCCGCGCACATGCATCACATTAAACTGGATTATGCAGCAATAAATACGCCACAGTAATGAATTATGATTTTTTCTAATGGTCCCCACAGGAGTGAGACGGAGCTTGCTGGAAGTCTTCATCAGAGCCCGTAGAAGGAGCGTAAATGTTAACAGATCTACATGTTTTGGTGTACCTAAGCACAAAAATAGCACACAATAAATTACGAACGCGTTATTATTTACGCGAGACTGGCATTTAAATAGTACGTGAAACACACGGTCTGTGCACCCGGGGATATTCGACAATCTACGAAACCAAGAATTTAAAAAAAAGCCTCACGAGTGGAACTTCAATACCCAAGTTTTTCCTCTGAAGCCCAATTACAAGCAAAAAGCACGTCCAGTGCAAGTGTTTTCAGTGTGTGTACTTTTTTCCCTTACCTAAAAGGCATTTATCATTTGTCATGCTTTGCTTTAAAACAAATTTTTTAAGACCTTGAATGATGACAACTTAGGTTTCAACGCAGCAAAGCTCGATACGTAAGAAGCTACAGCCACCTACTGAGCTCCACGTTATAAGCCTCAAAAAGTGCCACCAAAGAATCTTTGGGATTTCTCTGAACATCCTTCCCTGTACGCGCACACAGCGCCGAAAAGAATTGTTTGACGACGCCTGCCACGCCATTTTCCTAGACACCTTCAATCAGCCTTGAACCTCAGTTGTTTTTTCCTTTATTTTTCTTTCTTTTTTGACAGCGTTTTCTTATACAGTTCATTAGGATTGCCTTGTTTGCAAAATAATAAATTATTTAGTCCCCAGGCAAGCAAAGATGACATTAAGCATTACACTCTTAGAATCCACGTGCAGCGCCACAACCTCCCCAGCGGAATTTTGGCACTTTCCCATAGCAACCTAACTTGTCGTACATGCTTCCAATGTGTCTCACACGATACCATTGACAAGTTTGCACAGTATGTGTAGTATTTTTATTGTTCTAGCTTCATTGGCTCTCTCGGAGAATTTCGTCGACATTTCGAACCACCGCTTTCAAGCGGTAGCTTCAAGGGCAGGTTCACCGCCACACCTACTTGCAAAAACAGCTTTGCTGTGGGAAGCTCTCTTCGTGGATCCGTAAATCAGACAAGTGAGCTCTTGAGAACATGAGATGTATACTAAAGTGAGCAAAAAAAAAAGAAGTTATTACTGCGAGTTAAGAAAACAAAAGGCCTCCATCCCCGGACTTATGCCCACAATAAATGCTGTGCGGCTGTGCTTAGACATGGGAGACAGTATGACATACTCAACGCATTACAACTAGGCTACGACAGCACTTCAATGTTTTGATATTCAAGAGAAAACGAAACTGAAGTGTGAGCCGCTGAAGTATTGCAAAGTATCAGGTAACAGTTAAGTAGTGCCATAAAGAAATAAGAAAAGCGCTATACTTGTGTTGTAGAATATATAAAAAAATAGCAATTTCAGTTTATAATAAATTTGCAATATCGTGTTCATTGGATTATTTCTTGTGAGTCTAATCCACTAGCTGCTTGGGATGTATTTGTCTCGGAGGCATATGTGGAAAAGAAGCATTAAAATAACTCTCTAAATCAGGCACGCAATTATTGAGGAAACACTTGATCACTCAAATGTGGAACCTTCATCTGCACATGAACTACCGCATGTTTGTTTGTTCTAATTTTAGCTGTACTTGATGCTTGTATCAAAGAAGTAGTCAAGTATCAGCAAGAGAATGACCAACATCATATGTACGTGAGCAAGAAGACGCCCTCACAACATAATGTCAATGAGACAGTGTCCGAGTAAGTAACCAAATATTTTACAGCCACAAGGGTCGACCGAAGCCCCAATTAACGTTTCGGAACAACAGCTGCAAAAACGACTATCATCGTCGAAAGCAGTGGTAACGTTGGTAAGAACAAAACAGCGTACCACTTCGCGCAGTATTTTGCAATCATGTAGAATGCTAGCCGTGTAATGCTAACCACACCCATTGCCCTATACGTTAGCGTGCATACTTATGCACTAGATATGACCAGATGTTTGCGTAATGTTTCGGGGAGCGCATGTAGGTCATTTAAAGCGAATCTCTCTTTGTCAACCCGCCCAGACTCTCGCGACCGTGGCTGGGTGCTGCGGCATTTCAATATAGCTTACACTAAAAGCAACCATTCGCCAATTACATGGCGAATGCTGGGACCGAACCTAGGTTCCCAAGCACAGCAGCTTGATGCTCTAACCATTAGGCCACAAACAATTTTACGACTGTCGTGTCAACGCCAACTAGCCCTCTGAGATGACCGCCGCGTGTGTCACATTGCGTTGCCCGGGTGCGTCAGAGCGCATGCGCGCGTCGCCAGTTTACTTCACACTAAAGACGCAAGAATGAAATGTGCCAACTCATAGCATTTTCTTAAGGGCATCAAGGAAGCTTCTGTGTTGGATCTCCGTAATTTTTTTTTTCTCGTATCATGAAGGCGAAGCCGAATAATGTTCACGCGAGACGGTGGCCTATAGAGCAAAACCTGAAAGCGACGCATTTCTGGCTTCGTTTGCGGTGGTGCGGTGAAATGGTCTATACCTGTGTAGTTAGGTGCCGCAATGTTCACGGCTGTCGTCTCTACTGTCTTCGTAGGCTTTGCTAACGTCACAGGTATTTGAAAGCGGTTGTTTAAAAGATGGTTAACATAAGCAGTTATTTCTGAATCAGAGTTGAAAAAAAAGGAGAGTGAAAGGGTAAGTCTTTTCATTGGTCTGTGGATTTCAGGACTTTCAGGACAAAAATTACATGAGGATAAAAACTTGTGCTCAATTGGTATATCTAAAGCTGGCTGGCACTCGCCTTAATCTCATCGGATGCAAGCCAGCCCATTATTTTGAGGTTCTGCTTGGTCTAGGAAAAGCAACCTGTTTTGCATGTTTCATATCCAATCTAAATAGCTCTGTACAGTTATAAATAACACGCCATAGTAGTAATCCTCACGAGAAAAACCACCATCGAGAAGGCGTTGCCGAAAAGGAAAGGCACAGGTTTCTGTAGGTTCCTTATTGACTGTTTGGGAAAATATCGTTCACGCCGCAAACCTTATTCTTATTTTATCGCATTGGCGGAGTCGCAATGACTCGCGCTTGAGGGAAATAAATGTCACTACTGGGCTCTCCAACTGCATCGTAATATTGGTTATTCATCGGCACTCAAACTTCACCTATGTAAGTGGAAGAAGTAGCCTTCTCAAGGGACCCATGTACACGTCACGCTTCAGTATATCGCATCGGCCGCTTCCCTTTAGCTGGATCGTTCAATCCTTATTTCATTGATGCTGCGCTCACTTTTCTTGTACACATATGCGCCTCTTCATTATTAAGACATCTGCCATGCAGAATTCATGATCGAGTAAAAACTGCGTGCACAAATACGCAGCAAGGAACACGCACAGACACAGGTGCGCCTCTTGAGCGCTATTTGTTTTAAGAGCAGCGCCACGTTGGCCTGCCCTTCTAGTTTTATTGTACATATTTTTTTTATACTTTTTTCGTGCTCTTAGTACACACTGCCTTTGTATTCAGAGGAATAATGAGGAGACAGTGACACCAATATGTGCTGCTAGCTACTCCTTTTCACACGGAGAACATAGGAATGCATGGCAGCTCATGCTAGATTGTAAATGTAAAACAACTCGTTACAAAATGTTATTGCGATATATACTGAAAATAAGAAATGTCACGTGTTCAAGAAATACGACTATTTCAAACACAAGCAACACAAAATAAATGCACAAAAGTCACAAGGAAGAAAATAGCAAGATATGACAAACAAATTCCTTCGATATATGTACAGTAGCGCTAGGTAGGTGCTGTAACAAAGTGCCCGTAGTCTAAGGAGCTCTAAGACTGCACAATGGCCACGAAATACAGAAACTTCATTTAATCAATACCAGTAAGCGGAACGATGTTCTGCGATATTTTGCGTGCACGCACCATGTTGCAGTTCACATTGAACGCGACTGTACAATTTTTGTTGACCGATCACGACTCCCCAATTCGCCTTTGTTTCGGCGTTACCAGGGCGCAAATACCAGCCGCTTTTTCACTCCTTAAAAGGTTAGTGTGTGGACTCGCACACTGCCCGTTCATTTTTTTTTTAATTCCGTCATCTTGCAGCAGTCGACGCCACTGAGCAATATTTTGCCGGCTTGGTGCAAACGTAAAATTTTCTGAACAAAGACAAAACTACTTGTACATAAAAGAATCATTCTCACTAACTTTTTCTAGACAAAAGAGCATTCATTCTGCTTTCCTCAAACAAAAGTCAGTCCTATTAGAAAACCGGAATTCCCCCATCTCCTGTAACCGTAATCCTGTATAATGATATGCGATCCTCTCTGAAGACACACGTTTTCTCATATAAGCCCGTATCAACATACAAGATTATTTTACAAGTCATACGAAAGCTAATGGGACGGTATTTGTGATTGTGTAATCAAGCGCTCTGACGTTGGTGTGCCACAAGAGAGCATGCGCCAGTTTTGTGCCTGTTTTTGTTATCACCAAGTGTGCTGATACCCTACACCACCGTAGCTACTTAAGCAGTGGTATTGGCTGAATAAAACATTTTCGATTCCGCACTGTCTTGACTCACACGTCAACTATAACACTATTATATATGACGTGCGGACAGATTCTAGGGCTACTGAACGAGCCCTTCAATAATTAAGAATAATCAATAACCACAAGGTTGTGGGATCGTTCCCCACCTGCGGAAAGTCGTTTTTTCATCCACTTCCATTTCCATTAATTTATTGTTTCTTTGGTGCCGTGGTTATACCAACGCGAGGAATGACACTGCGGTTCAGGACATCGCATGTCACGACCTCAACGGCGGCAGAACTAACGGCCCTGCGTCGAGCACTGGAATTCATTGATTCGGAAAGACCCAGAAAATGGGCTGTGTTCTGTGATTCAAAACCGGCATTACAGTGCACGCAGTCAGTTCTCCGACACGGATGTCATGACCAATTGACATACGAAGTCGTGAAACTTCACCACGATGTCCAACAAAAAGGCCACGAAGTCGTTTTTCAGTGGGTACCTGGCCACTGTGGAATCAGTGGCAATGAGTCCGCCGATAACGCTGCTCGCACAGCTCATCAAGAAGAGCACTGCATTCCGATTCCGCTTTCGAGGACTGACGCTGCAAGGCAGCTTCGACACCTGGCACGTAGCCTCACAGTGACCGAGTGGAACTCGCAAAACTTACGACTTACACGACTACATCGACTAAACCCATCCCTGCAGCTCCGACCTCCACCCGGACTTCCTCGACGTGAAGCTACGCTTCTCTGTCGCCTTTGGTTAGGAGTGGCCTTCACAAAGGCATACTCTACATTAATTGGGGTGACTGACAGTGCAGCATGCGAGGTCTGTGGCACCGAAGAAAACATCGACCACCTGCTGTGCCACTGTCCAAGATATGCCCTAGAGCGACAAGAACTTGCCAAAGCTTTCCAAAAACTGGACAATCGGCCGCTTTCTGTGCAGGTGCTGCTGGAACACCGCCCCCATCGCCCGTCGGCCCATAAAGCGGTGAAGGCACTTTTGTGTTTCTTAAGGACGACGGGTTTGTGCGACCACCTGTGACTATTAAGGCAATTTCTGTAAAACCGCACGCGTCAGCGAACTTGCCACAATTTCATTCTTTCCTTCCCTCCTCTCTCTCCCTGTGATCTTTGCTTTCCCCTTTCCCATTCCCCCGGTGTAGGGTAGCCAACCGGACGTTATTCTGGTTAACCTCCCTGCCTTCTTCTTTTCTCTTTCCTCCTCCCCTCCTATTTCATTTATTAAGCACAAGTAATTTCCCCTATGTTGTCCTCGGTGTAGGTGTCTGTTGGCTTCTTATGCTATGACTAATAACGTTAAGGGATAAGAAAAGAGCAGATTGGGCGAGGAAACAAACGCGGGTTAATGACATCTTAGTTGAAACCAAGAAAAAGAAATGGGGGGGGGGGCATGGGCAGGACATGTAATGAGGAGGGAAGATAACCGATGGTCATTAAGGGTTACGGACTGGATTCCAAGGGAAGGGAAGCGTAGCAGGGGGCGGCAGAAAGTTGGGTGGGCGGATGACATTAAGAATTTTGCAGGGATAACATGTCCACAATTAGTACATGACCGGGGTAGTTGGAGAAGTTGGAAAAGACCCGTTCTCGTTTATTACATAACGAGCGTCTCTAATCCGGCAACATTGATGCCTTCACGTAGCATGTGTGGGCTTATTGACCGGATGCCTTCACCCAAAAAGAACACGTTCTCGTGACTCCTGCGGCAGAAAGGATGTTCCACATCCGCCGCCAAGGTCTCTGAGTGGCGGTACTGGCTAACATTCCCAGAGTTCTATTAGGAAACATAAATACCCAAGAATGTGGATGGGGAAATTGCGCCGCGGTAGCTCAATTGGTAGAGCATTGCACGTGAAATGCAAATATTGTGGGATCGTTCCTCACGTGCGGAAAGTAGTTTTTTCATTCACTTTCATTTCCATTGATTTATCGTTTCTTCATTTCATTTATTAAGCCAAATTAATTTCCCCTATGTTGTCCTTGGTGTCAATGTCTGTTGGCTTCTTATGATAATGCTAAAAGAAAGGTTTTTTTTCAGATTATTTGCCAATCAATATACTTTAGGAACTGTCATGACCTAAGGAAAAAGTTTTTCAATAGAACCTGCCACACCTTCACAGTAACTTGCAATACGAGTTTCGCACACAGTGAGCCTTTTTTTTTTTTTTTCACCACCACCCGTAAGAGCCTTCAAAAAGCATTTTTATCGGCATGTCTACAAATAATGCGAAATTTCGAATTATTTCGTGTTATTCTTTAATTCCACTGAATGCTACGCTGTATTGCCCCTCAATGCCAGTTGTTCCAGCTGACAGTTTTTTTTATTCTTCTGGACGCCGCAGCTTTTGTTCAGCACTCCACTACGTGCAGTAGCCCTGAGTTGATACGGCCTACCGTCCGCCATATCTGGTTTCCCTGAATTTCGTTTCTATTGCTCTCCGGTCAGGCCCCTCACGATTGGCGTGGGCTAAAACGAGGTCAGACTAATCGACTTAGCGCGGCGCATGACGTCGCGAGCCTCACGCACCAATGTGGTGACCGCCGCAATTTGCTCGAACCACAGCGTCACGCGCTTTACTAAAATGCCATGGCAACACCTACGCCATAAATACGCCCTTTTTTAAGAAAAGAACTAAATAACTTAATAAATTAACAAATAACTAGCTCAGAAAAAGCACCTTTATCAGATGGACGATTGCTGTAAGTTCCAGCCAAAAAATAGGCCTTTCTCCTGGGTGCAATGAGCTTCGATACTGGGCCTGTGCTAACAGCGCTTGGAGAAGCCATTCTTGACAAGTGCGAGGTGCGCTCAATCTGTGTAAGAACGTATACAGGAAATGTGCTATAAGATGTGCTAGGATTTAAGGCGTTGAACTATAATAACCATTACGATCGCTAATACGAGTGACAGTACTGTTTTAAGGACAATACCTGAACAGAAGAGATGCCTTCTTGTACAGCTAGCATTGCAATGAAATATACGGGTGATTTTTTTTTTAGTTGTAGCGAATTACGATAAACTTGCTGAAAGTTACGAAAATCATCTGTGGCAGATAGCATACTTCCTGTCCTTGAGCAGTATTGTTCGAAGAGGTAGACATTAATAACGCGAGAAACAGAAATACTTGTTCCACTGATTAACAGGAAAATTCATAAATACCTTCTTAATTATTTGCCTTAGGGCACATATTGAAGTTCACAAATTGTAGCGGGTGAGTTTGCAAGACATATTCACTCAAAATAATTTTCAGGGGTTGCGAGATATTATTTCGCAATTCGTGAGACGAAATGCATGGTCTTTCCAGTTAATTTCTTGCTTCAATGCTTAAAGGAGCATATTGTTCAAAAAGTAAGTGGAACAGCCCAGTTTTGCGGCGGCTTTATTGGCGCATATCTCCAAACTTATGTCATTCTGGGAATTCACTCGTTGTCCATTGGCCTTGCAAACTAGCCGGCTACAATTAATAATTTGCAATATGTGTCGCAAATTATTTCACTTAGAAGTTAATGCGCGATTTCTTTTAATTGGTATGATATATGTTTTGATGTTTCCTGCAAGTAATGTCTGCCTCTACAAATAATCCAGCTCAAGGACAAGAAATATGTAACCTGCAACAGGCAATCCTTGAAAATTCTGCAAAATGAAAAAATGGCTGCCTGGTTATACAAACTTGCTTACATAAACATGAATAAGATGCTAATACTTGTGATTAAATATTGTAAATATTGTGCTTGAATTTCGGATATATAACTAAGCGCTAATTGCAGAATGCTCATACCAAAGTGATTCCCATTCACCTCTGACTGATACCTCTGGAGGCTTACTTCATCAGACATAGTTGTTGGTCAAAGGTATTCCTAATTGTTTCGTATTACTGAGAATACTTCATGTATAAATTGCAGACAATTTCTAGCTTCTTGCACGTTCTTTAATAGAATTTTTCACACATTCCTACTTCTTCATGTGTCTGTATTGTTTTGCTGTGTTCTTGTTGCTTCCCGCTTCTGGGCAATGTACGGGTAAGGGGGCCTTCGTCAGGCATACATCAGCATCCGCACTTACCCCCCCCCCCCCACTCCCCATCACTGACGATATATGTCTACAAGAACAATATAAAAGTAAATATAACGAGAAGAACGTGTTACACGCATTAGCACACGCTGCTTGTCACTAGAAAAGTATGATCCTCATTTGATGACACCGGAATTATCTGGTGTCCTTACTTTCCGTGCGCTAAAATTTAGAGCGAGAAAGGTTTTCCGTACGTTTTGGAATCCTAGACTTGTATTCTATGAAACTGTGCTGGAGCCGTGAGTATAGGTAAGCGAGGTTAGCATGTCCTATCCCTGTTATATTGATTCTATAGACTGCTCTGTGATTGTTTATGCAAGTGCAATTTTATCAGGGTAAACGCATTGGCATGACGGAGGCCTCGGTGTCACCTTGGCCACCAGCTTGTGGTTCATGTGAACACGCCTAATGCATTTCACTACCTATTACAATACTTATGGTGCACACAGATTCCACACATGAACACTTCGAGGTATTTTAGGACTTGCAGGACGAGTTCCTGCATAGCTATGTTAGGAAGATATTTTCTACGCAACGCTTGTTGACTTGAAGCAGGCTTCATTTACTATATAACCCTCCTCTCCCTTTCCTTTCTGGCACGTCTGAACACTACATACACTGCGACACACTACAATACATGCAGCTTCGAAACGAATAAAACCATTTGATAGCTCGCGCTCTTTCCGTCTACTTCGTTCTTTTCCTGAGTTCGTCCTGTTGAATGCGCAACTATTTCCAACATACTCCGAAGTATGCACACTGCCTATCACGACTGCACACACGGTTATGATGCTAAGCGCTTTCTTAGCTACCTTCTGGGGTTTCTTCGGTCATCGGCCGTTCGGGTAGCCTCCGAGCTACCGTCTATGTTTTTCGAACAGTGTCCCGCCATAAATTCTTTTCTCCTCTCGTGTACAATAGGTACACATCTAAATCAGTGCAGTGGGCGCTACGCCAGTTGATTGTGTGGATTTTTCCCGTTGGTGGCTCAGCAAAACCTCTTGCTTATACAGAAAATTACGTGACTTTCTTGTAATTTAGGAAGCACTACAGCAGTGCTCATCTCACTATGTCTGCCGACGGTAATGCGAATAGCAATCGACCAATGTAGAGACGGATCATATTTTTAAAGTCATGTTTATTTAATACGTGTAGTGACAATTATGAGACTGCGATTGTTAAAAAAATTTTCGAGCAACCCCTATTTCGCCTTTCTGTCAAGCGACGTCCTTAAAATGAACTGCACCCCATCTGGTATGACGTGTACACACTGATTATGCATGATTGAACCGACAAAAGAAAATAATTATTGCTGGTTCGACTTTTTTTCACCACTAGCCTTCTGATTTCGGCAAAAAGATATCGGGCTGCGCCCGCTCCGTCAGTCTCAAGCGACGCCATAAAACGGCGAAAACTCACCGCATCAAAGTGGCATTTACGCGTTAAAGGTGCATTAATATGTAGAAAAAAAGCTGAATTTCTTTTTTCTGAACAGCCGGAGACTGCCCCGTTCCGAAAGAAAAAGCAGATGGCTGCCCGCAGATCACTCAGGCACTGGTTACTCGCACCTGATGGAGGCCATAAGTTTATTTGCGTATAATAAAGGTTTTCGCGTGGCCGTATAACATTATCCAGCACTTTCGGCACGTTTACGACATCACCGTGCCAACTCTTCAGTGGTAAGGATGCGTTTTAGCAGCATTCTTAGCCTTCCGTTGCACGCCGCCGCGATTTTCGAGCAGCCACCTCAAGCTAAGTAAAGGGAATAGGACCAATCGCAGACACCGGCACCACCATATTCATCTGGTTATCTATTTTCACTACACTGGCTCGGCCTCTTTTAAACCCGATCCACTAGCTTGCGCGTGCTCCTTGCCTCTTGGCAGGCGACGTGAAGTGTCGTCGTACCGAAAGTCGGTCAAGGCGTTGTCGACCTTTTTACGTGGCAGTGGCCTTAGAAACGCTATAATGATCCCGTCCTTCTTTTTCACGCCTTTCTTTTTGTCCCCGCTCTTCTTTCCGTTTTCACTTCCCGTTTCATTTTCCCTAGTACAGGGTAGCAAACCGAAGGGTTTAACTCTGGTTAACCTCCTAGCCTTTCTCTCGTTTGCATCTCTGACCCTAGATAAGAAAACCGCTCAATGTAGGCACTGGTATTAGTTTTGAGAGCAAATAAAAGTGACCTCCTATAAACGAAGAGAGCGTTTGATGGCTGCGCTGCAACTATTACCGCGTGGGTTTCCGTTTGACAAGGGCATTCAGCGTGCATAACGTGGCAGTTAAATAATTACAGAAAATCGATTTACCATCGCGTTCCAGTGGGCACTTTCCCCAATCGGCGTATAGTAGGCAACGAGGCGACTGACAGTGTGGTGAGCAAAGCACTTCTATTCAAGACAACGAACAAGGCTCCTGAGAGCGCAAATATAGTCACAAAGAAGGCCATCTTGAGCAACTTCCGTTCGTTTTGGTCTCCACCAAGTTGACTTCGTGTGATTAAAAACTTAGCGGACCTGATTCCTTTCTACTATATATCGCATCCGTACAGGCTCAACTCAATATTCCAGCTTGGCGGGGCAAGACAGGACTTGGCCAATCATCGCCGTACGTACATTGTCAAGCTCTGGGACAGTGAACATGACATACTGGAGTGTCCTAAGTTTTAAGGAGAACTTAAGATAATAATAGCTGAATTGAAGCACAGAACAGAACCACACTCAAATGCAAGGTATATTTGGTTCCGGCGAGTACGCTGGATATTTAGAAGAAAGGCGCTTCAGCTCGTTCTAAATTTTCTCTTTGTACGGAATTGGAAAGCGAATGGTGAGCGATGGGGGTCGTCGTGGTTTGAAAAAAGTCGTAGTTTCGTCTGAAAGGCGAAGCACCGATTACGATAGTAAGTTAGTAGACAGCTGTGAGAAGGATAGTAGTTTTATCGGCCGCATAAACTTGTCAAGTTTTGCATACTAACTAAATTAACAATGATATAATGTGTAAGCGTGACTGAACGAGGACGTTGAAAGAAACAGACACAGAGACAGCGCCGTCTCTGTATGTCCTTTTCTTTCTACATTCACGTTCAGCGCGCTTACACATTCTATTATGGATACAAACAGATTAGCCCGCCAACGTTTCTTTAACTAAATTAACAAGCATGGCGTCATGCGTGCACACGTAAGCATGAACCCATCTCGCTAAATGAGAGCGGAAACTGACTGTCAAAATGCAGAAGTGAGGAATCGCGGCAGCCGCAGCGATCGCATTGACCTTCGTGCTTCTCTCGCTTGAACGCGTATGAAACGTCGAAACCACATCGCATACGAAGCTGAAGGCACTACGCGCTCTTTGGCCACGTCGCAGATCGCTTTCAAGATACGGCGCTCACAGGGCCGCACCGTAAGCAGAAGCCGCCGGAGAAGAATGCCATCCGTCCCTCGCCTCACCCCCGTGCCTCGCGCGCAACAGGAGTGCGCGCGCTTCCGGCCCTGCTTCCTCGCTCGCACACGCGAGATTGAGCCGCGTTCGCCGGTTCACCCTCGCATGCTTTCACTCGCAGATACAGCGTACGGTGCCCGGCGACAATCTCATTGCCATTGGACTTTATACGGAAGCTCACGGCGATGCCGACGGCAGATATGCGCCTCGAGTGTCCATATCATTGCTACTGCAATAAAACACGCAAGGTATTTGGCTCTTTGTGAACGTGTTACAATTCAAGCGTTCTTTGGAAACTTCAGGCATTTTTAGACTCTGTCTGTGCATCTATCTGTCCGTCTGTCTGTCCGTCTATCCGCCCGTCTGTCCGTCCGTCTGTCTGTGTATGTCCGAGTATGAGTATGTCCCGAGGATGGCGGTAGCCTCCACATCAGCAGCAATTCAAAAGCGAATTTCCCACCACGTGCATGCCAACCATCGCCCGACGCTCAAAAAGAAACTCTTGGAAGAATGCAGCTTCGTCCAGACATGCTTCCACTCGGACACTGCATTCCTCGGAGGTTTACTTGAACAGCTCGACGATGGCGTACAAGTGGGGTATACTACTTGGCGCAGAGGAAAGGGAATGGTGTTCCCTGGTGTTCCCAATGATGGAGCACCTAGGCAAGCCCACATTCTGTCTAACCCACGGCCTCTCCGAACTCCATAATGAGTGCCTGCTCGAAGTCATCGAGTGAGTCAAAGAGCCGGTCGAGGCGTGCCACCGTAGGGCCAATGGTTTATCCAGCTACCTGGAAAATGCTGCGCATAACGTCGATTCCCACAGTACGTAAAATCTGCATAATTTTTTATACCGGGTGTCTTTAGCCGCAATGCTAAGAATTTCAGTCCATATCGCGGCTTATAAGTGGCGCTCAGTTGGAGCGATTGCTGCCAACTTTTGCAAGGCTAGGTCCTGCATCCTCAATCATGCGCTCTTCAAGGAAAAGCACATACATTACAAGGGCCCGATGGAAAGCTATTCAATTTTTTTCTACATTTCTCTCAAAGCATTGCAACGTGTCGGCCGTTGTAAGAAAGCACGCTGTAAACAAACGCTCCGGAAGGAGACGACGTGAGATAATGTTATGCGGTCCATAATATAGGCAATGGAAAAAAGTTCTTGCACGAATGACATTTCATTTGTTTACGCTGTAAGTTATGAGTATTCTGCCACAATCGCATCCATACCCATGATACCAATATACCCGCCGAGGGAGATCTTTGCAACATAAATGCTTCTGACTGTTTATGACCCTACACAGACGCGTCGCACGACTACTGCGCGCCTAGCAGCTTCGCGCACTGACAAAAATAGCTGCCCTTCTGAAGACAGAAACAAATGTTTCTATTATTGTGAGAGGGGCCTCATAAAGTCAGCGTCAGCAGAAGCATCGACCGAAGTAACAAATAGAAAAAGGTAGACGATAAACAATGATATGAGGCGTTGTTTCCGGAGCTCACTGATATGTGTAGGGAGTATCTTGTGTTGACCCGATTTCTTTTACTTGAGGCCAAGTATAATTGTATTCGCTGTCTTTCAGCCTGCCCTCATGGATAACACCGCAAGAAGGAACAAAAAAATGATATAATGTGAGTGCTCGAGCCAGTTTTACGCTCGAACGATGGGAAAGATTGAATTCTTAGAGCGCGTCAATTTAAATTCTTGTAACTTCTTACAGCAGGGAATTATCAATATAGGAAGCTGAATTAATTTCCCTTAAAGCGTGAGCAAAACATAGTAGCAGTGAAAATACTCGAGCCAGTTTGTTCATCTACATGGTATATGTTGAGGCAACGCGAATGTACATGAGGACAACACACAGCACAAGCACAGTTGAAGCAGCAGCGGTTCCTACTTTTAACTTACTGTGTCGTCGTCGTTGTTGTTGTTGTTGTTGTCGTCGTCGTTGTTGTTGTCGTCGTCACGCTTCCTTAAAATGTCGTTTCTTTGCTTCTGCTCCTCCTCTCTCACTAAGGCATAAATATAAGAGCTCGGGGTGAGACGCCACCGTTTATTTCACGTTATCTTAAGCGGTATATATTGTGCACAGTGCTCAATATCATTGGGACGCCTGTCTGACCTGATTTCTCTCTATTTTGTATGAGCAATGAGACAAAGCCGAAACGAGGCCAAGGATGTGCAGAAAAACGTGCAGTGGCAGTACCAGCAGGACACTTTTTAATCGTGCTCCTCGGTCTTTGGCGACGTAACATGTCTCACAAAAGCACACCTTGTTCGTGTGTAGGGTACGTTTACTTGGAACAAATTTCGGCGTTGCAACTACATAGACATCTGCTCTTTTCCGCTCGCATCGTATACGTAAAGGGCCGCACGGTGTCTAAACCGAACTGCGGTGCCGCACACGTGATAATAAAAAGGTTATTTTTTTTTACATAGAACTTACTACGAAAGCATTCATTAAAAGAAAGCAAGTAAATTTGGGCTCTCTTTTTTTTTTTTACAATGGGAACACGCCGGCGCACAATAAAACTATAGAGACGTACTTACAAACGAGGAACATATTGGCAGATAGCAAGAGTGAGCCACGGTGCGATGCACCAAGTGAAGCATTGCCCAGTGCTATCTAATCTTTTCGTAGGCTGTGAAAAATGGTCCACAACAGTGCCTCGACCAAAGATGTCTCGCTTTGCTTTACATGTACTACGTAGACAAACACAAGTGTAGCCCACCAGGAGAGCATCACCTCCTCACCCTCGTATTTCACCAAGCGCTCAATAGCCTAAACACTCGCAGTCACCGCCAATTGCCGTTAGTTAAGGCAAACACTACAGAAACAATACCTTGGTTTGGATGAGTTTGTTCATCTTGACAGTTTTTATAGAAACCGCGTTAAACACGAAAGGAACACATACGACGGGACTGGTGCTACTTCCAACTAGCGTTTACTTCAAACGATCATCTACATATGCTCTGCGCATCAGGTACTCATCATCATACGCACAAAAGATTGTAGAAGTGCAATCAAAAAGTGCGTATGCACATCCATGTTTGGTGACACAACCTTCTTGAGGAAAGAAAACACAAAGACAGGACGCCAAATAGTTGAAGCGTATATATAAGGAAGGCAGGATACAAGTGCGTCAGCTGCCCATCTTTGGTTTTACAAGAAAAAGAAGTGACGTTTCCCTTGAGGTATCTAGGCAAATGAACTGATTGACAATCGTGTGTATGGTCTGATTCATTTATACACTTTCTTGTGCGTATGATCGGTAGTGCACGATGTACCTGATGCGCCGAGCATAAGCAGATCACTGTTTGAAATAAATGCCAGTTGGAAGTAGCACCAGTCCTGTCCTATGTGTTCGTCTCGTCTTCTTATTTAGCGCGTTTTTATGAAAACTGTCACTACAGAAAGCTTCGCTTACACGGATTCCCACAGTGCGTGGTATATGTATAACGCATTTAGTTAGTTTTTTTAATTACTTTCCGCTTAATTATTTTATGTTTCGAAGTAGTGCCGCAGTATGTGAAACAGTTGTGTACTCCCACGCGCGGCACACAGACGCGGCAGTGGCTATACACATATTTATAGAGTTTATAAAACTTCAGAAGTTTTATAAACTATAAATCTTTCCTGTGTTGCGCTTCATAGCGTCAGTGGAGATCGCACAGGAGTAAATAGACTATGTCCAGCGATTCCCAAAGCGTCCTCACGCCAATAAATGGAACTGACTAGAATGCATTTATTACGCATTTGGTACTTGAAACCAACAAGAACCACTGAAATGTCAGTGCAAGAAATTCATTATAGCTTAGCAGTGGATTCCAGGACACTGAAATATTCCTGGTAACGCCTCAGCGGACGCTGCTGCGCAACAGGAACCCGTAAATGAACATACAATAAATCTTTCTCTTACTCAGAGTGAAATCCGCCTGTTGCTGAGACAGATATTCTGCCGACTTAGCACAAACACCTTGTTTCATCATAAATGGAAACGCTCAGAATTATTCTTTATACATTCCAACATTAACTGTCCATCCCACCAAAGTTGAGCTACAATCAAAACTTTGTAGCTTCATTGCACCGTCTGCGGCTTAGGACAGCATTCACACGTCCACATTTACACAGGATTCAACACATTGTTAGTGGGCAGTGCTATTACGGCCACGCTGGCGAAGACGTGCAATACCTTCTTCTCGAGTGCCCGCGACACCATAGTGCGAGGTGAAGACTGTACAGGCCGATTTAATGTCGTTAGACCGTAGACATTTCTTCCTGGAAAAAAATACTTGGATCATAGCCAACAGTAGAATCACAGATGGAACCACTTTGGGCTTTTAATAAATTTTTAGATAAAACAAGTGCATTAGGTGATTACTGAATGTCTCGTGGTTGATCCCGCTATTACATTTCCTCTGGATACGAGAGGTTGTATAGTATGCGGTATGTGTGTGGCTCACATCTGGCGTTATTTTACGTCTTATGTGTCTTGCGGCGTAGATATTAACTTAGCATATATGCGCGTGATTTCAGAATCTTTCGTGCACTTTCACTCGCTTAGGGGACTGTGCATGTCTTTCAGTGTCATTTCTATTACCAACTTCTGTAGGTATATATTTGCAAATGTGAGTACTATTTGGCTGTTGTAAGTGCTTATCACTTTTTTGAACTATTGTTTTGCTTGCAGTGTGAAACGGAACATCCGGTACCACTAAAGGTGCCAACATCTCCTTTAAGTTCGCATTAATAAAAGATGGGGGAGGGCGTTTCTTAGATCTAGAGCCAATTATTGGTGCACTCGAATAGCTAGGAGCGTTATGGTTGAAGGAGTCTAGTACGAACACTCATAGCATAACACCTCCACATCAACGCCCACGTGGGGCGTTCATGTTGGGCTGTGTTGCTGTAAGTTTTTATACCAGCTCACTAAGGATTGCTATGTTATCGCCATTACAGTGGGGGGCGAGTGAAGTTTCGACAATTTAACACCATCCCTTGAATATATGTCCTAACCTACGCTGTTGAAAAGCGCTAGGAGTTCCACATGAAAGTGCCCAAACAGTAGAAAATGTGGTTTACTGCAACGCCCAGTACTTCAGCACGGCTGTTCAAAAATAATAAGATAATAAAGAAACAAGCTTTATGCACGCAAATCAAGCAATACATTGCTGTCTGGCTGGAATCACTCGGCCAAGAGTAGTAGCATGAAGCGGAAAAGAACGTAACAAATTATGAAGGAACGGCCGAAGAACAAATGATGCATTCCCTTGAACATGTTTGTCATGCGTGACCGGGATAGCGAGAAGCTCAGAAAAATAGGAAAATTTCTTTCTCGTGTCCTTGTATTTTTCTTGCCTGCATGCACTGTTAACCCCCCAAGCCGAACAAAAATAAAGAAAATACCAAATATTTAATGACGCATAGCCAAGAACACGAACTTCAAATGGCCTGTCCTGGCGATCAATTTCATGCTGTTTCTGGGCCTGTTTGCTGGCCGGTTGCAATTTCGACGAGGGAGCACGGCGGTACTTGTTTCATTTCGCGGCCCTGACTACGGTATATCTTCCCAGCGTGCCTATTTTGTGGGGTGGTTTGTACCTTGCATTTAGGCGTACTCGTTGTTTGGGCTGCCATTGCTTCTCCCACTGCTGTTGTTTATGCCGTTGTCTGAACTTCCATTGTTGCCAACAGCCTTGCGTGGGGCGGCCGTTATTTCGAATTTTTTTGTTTCTTTCCTTCAAGCGCGCCACCTTTTTACCACCAGGCCCCCGACCCGCATTTTATGTTCTTTTGCTCATGTGCTACAGGGCAGATTCGACGTGCTGTACTGCCATATCGAAGGAAGATTTCGATTTTGAACGATATTCTCGGCCCCGCCTCACATACTAACGGAGCACACAAATGCGCCCGTACATAGTACGCGCCATCCGCCATGCCACCCGCAGGTCGTTGTATAATATCTCGCAACGAGACACGCAGCAATTTCCTTTCCAGATCACGGAAGGATCGTTTTTCATCTATGCGACGCTTCGTACAATTTTTCCTTGCCTAGCATTTCATGGCGAGTCCATTCTTTTCCCAAGCATTTGCGTCCGCGAGACAGAGTATTCCCAGCGCCAAATAAGCGCGTATCAGTTTCTGGGATCGAGCACTTGCGCAGGAGACTGCTTGATCGCGAAGAAAGTGAGGGGAGCACGATGCTTTAGGACTAGCTTAATCATGTCGTCTCCATTTAAAGGAATATCCACTATTATAGATAGCAGCGAACCGGTATACAGGCCGGGATTACTGAAGAAAGTGAGTTCAAATTTTCTTCAATACTTCCCGTGGTTCTTTCCTGAATTCAGCATATGAATGAAAACTTTGGGTAATACAGAATACGAACTAGGCGTTTTCGTTAACAGTATTCGTCCATGTGCATTAGTTATTAATCTACAGCATGATTCTAAAGGTTGAAGGCGATGTGGTTCGCAAGAATAGGAAAACGACTGCCTATGTATTTATTCTACACATGTTCATTTGTGCTACTGTTTTGCAATTTTTCTAAGTCTTATGAAAGTATATTTGTTTCCCACCCAAACTGTCATATTTTGTGTTGAGGGCATTTTGCATACAGCACGAGAGATGTAGACACGTATTTTACGTCAAAGGTAATCCGCGTGCGCAACTACAGCAACAGCGTCTACCAGTTCTAAGCATACGCAGACACAACAGTGCCCATCTTTTAGCGATCTCACGGGCATATGGCAGTCATATATGTCGCTACTCGGTGTTGTGTAGGCCTTTTAACAATAAACTTACAAACTTCACGTTTGACGGGCAATCGGAGATGCAGATAATGCGCACAATCCCAGCTGCAATTCTTGCTTTACTGAATAGTCAAAATATGTAGATGACTCCATTTCCCTCCTTCCAAAGTTCGTCTTGCTTAAAATACTAAACAGTGTGTCCGAACTACACAAAGCAGCAAGATTTTAATATATGTAAGTGCAGCGTAGCTGGACAGAACCAAGGTGATATTGTTTGCCGTCGCTTGGAGATACTCGAATTATTTTTTTTTGCATTCCACCTCAGTACATATTCAGTCTTAATTATTTATAAGGTTTTCAAATAATATAATTAGACAAAGAAAAATGTAAGTGCGAAAATCGTAGATAGACATGCAAACTCCCGGTGCAGCTTTCTGTTGCTCAATACGTGCTGCTTAAATGTTTCTCCCAGCGTGAATAAATACCATGAATACACGGAGAATTGCTTCGCGAATAACCTCTTCGAAAAAACATTTTCAAAACACGTTCAAAAAAACACTTTTCTGTAGCACGTATTGAGCAATAGAAAGCTGTATCTGGAGGTTTTAGTGTTACTCGACAATTTTCTCTGTGGCGCTTTCCATTTTAACGCTTAAATTGTAATTTTTTGACGCTTTAATTATAATATTGAGAGCACTGATATAATTAAGACGAAGTATGTAATTAGGCGGAATGCAAAAATAATCTGAGTACCTTCAACCCACGGCAAGTATTACCTTGGTTCTGTCGAGTTACGTGGCATTTACGTATTTTTAAACCTTGGTGCATGATAGTTGGGACACCCTGTATATTTAGACACACAGGTCTTGCTCATATATGTACATGTGTACGCAATACGGTATGTGTTTAGAATATTTTGGCTATTGTATTTTTTTTCAAGCTGATTCTTTTGAAAGCACTAAATGAGGCATAATTATATGAGAACGTTAAGTAATTACTAGTGCGTAATGAACGAATATTGCTTGAATAAATAGCGAATATTTCTCGTGCTATTATGTTATACGTCCGCCGGGCCACATAGCGCAGAACTGTTCCCTTCTCATTTTATTCCAATCACCACACTTGGAATTTGCGTAACCGCAGACGCAAGCTTACGGCGGTGACCTGCTGCGTTGTTTTAACAGCCAAAGAAAAGATTGTCCTCGTTTATAGGAGGTCACTTTTGTTTGCTTTGAAAACAAACAGCATTGCCTACCTCAGAAGTTTTTTTTTCCTTTTTATCTAATTCTCTGACAAGACGTTAGATGCGCGCAGAAGTGGAGACGGTTTTGCTCGATACAAGCTAGCGTACTGAAAGTAAATAGGACAGATCATGAGGGCGGTGTCGTCCTTTGCGATTCGGCTGCTTTCACTTGGCTAGCTTTCAGCGGCTGGTACAAAATCGCGGCGGAATGCAACGGAAATTCAATAATTCCGCTAAAACACATTCTAATTGAACTGAATCGAATTCAGAGCTTTTACGTGCTGAAATCACGACTTGATTATCAGGCACGCCATAGTGAGGGACTCCGAGTTAATTTTGACCAAGAGGGGATCTTTAACGTTACCCCCCAATGCACGGGTCACACAATTTCTTGCATTTCGCCCCCATCGAAATGCGGCGGCAGCGGCCGTAGTTTCATCCTGCGACCTCCTGCTTAGCAGCGCAACACTATAGCCGCTAAGCCAGCGCGGCGGGCATCTCAATCGAAGAAAATTCTGCAGAGTGATATTGTATCCGTGCTGAAAGGGCTCTACAACGTTATACTGTTACTTTATTATTTTTATTATACGCAAAGAAATTTGTTCTGGCCGGAAGCACCGAGTAACCAGTGGCAGAACGATCGGTGGGCAGGCAAATTTTATTAATTTCTTAACGGGATCATCTACGCCTATTCTGATAACAATCAGTTGCGCTTCAGTATGTTACTGCGGCCTTAGTACGTACGCGTCGCTTCACTTGTACTTAGTGACTTTTTGCGATTTTCTGGCGTCACCTGACAGAAAGATGAAGTGAGTGTAGCCCGAAAAATTTTCATCAAAAGTGGAGAGCTTATGAAAAAAAAAATGAGAAGGGTGGCAGAATCGGAAAGAACTACTTTTTCTTTTGTTCGAGAAAATTATGCCTCATCAGTTCGTTCACATCATATCAGATGGGAAATTTTCGCGGTTGTCGTGACGCCGCGTGACTGGCGGGCGAAGTGGGGCAGCCCAAAATAATTTTGACCAGTTGTGGCAGGCAAATGGCAGTAATTGAATAGAGACAGATCGAAATACCCTTATGGTATAGGGCCCCTGAATGGCCAAACGTTCAACGGACTGCACAATATAAACTGATGAACCGACGGAATGAAGCCAGCAGGTCAGTGAAACATTTGCAAGTGTAATGTACTTTTGCTTTATATTTTTATAGCTAACAATTTCCTCTAAGACTACTCCAATACAACATAAAAAAAATGCGGTGCGTTACGGTATATTTCAGGTGCGGCAAGATATTTTACGGAAAATTTGCATCCCACAAGAGCTCGAGTAGCAGCCCACTGTATTACCGGCCTTATTCTTGCCTTACTGAATATTTTGCCCTAAATTTATGCCCAGCCTTGGACGCTGTTTACGTTAAAGATCACAAACCGAACAATAGAGTTGCACATCCTGGCTTGTTTTAACTGTTCTTCATTTTGCAGCGCAACTGCTAGTGTGACTAGATACACTCACACTGTCCGAACTATCATGTGAAAACGTGTCTCATAAAAAGCCTAGTACGAGAAGCATGAAGGACAAGCACGCTCATTGATTAGCGGCAAAGCCAAACCGGTAACTGAAATACTGAAACTGAAATACTGGAGGAAAGAGCAGTCAGCTTGTTACTATGTAATTGCGCCTTAACTCAAAACTGCCACATTAGTAGTCAAACCAGTGCCATTGCAGTCCTTGATGCTGGCTGAAAAATTGCACGGCTCACTAAAACAAACCCAAAGAAAGGAGCCTTCCAGCCACATGTCTAGGTGAAAGAGCTGCGGTGCCGACATGTTCTCTTTAAATTAGTTTAATATGCCGTGACACGAGGAATCGTGGAGTGAAAAGTTTAAGTTACCGGTGCTTTTCTTGTTTGGGTTCAGCACCGTTTAAGTAACGTGAGGAATAAGAGGTTTTGCCTCAAGGCTGAGATGCATACACAATTATCTTTCACAGAAGCGAAAATTCACGGGTCTTGAAAAACTTAGGAAGAGTCGGATGAGAACAGACAGCTTAATTAAACTGTCAAAACGATGCCGAAGGTGAATTCACTTCGCTCGATAGAGTTGATAATGACGTGACTTCTTGAAATACCATGAGATTAAGAAATGACAATAGAAGAATCACGCATAAACGATTAAGCAACGGTAAAAAAAATTCCATGTTCAAAATGCAGATCTCAGGCAATTACACGCTGCACAAGGGTCACAGGCAAGAAGTAAGGACCGTGGGCTCGAATGGACGCAAACGCAATCCCGATTCTCTGGATCAAGAAAAATGAGCGCCAGTGTTATGAAATCTTGGAACCTTTGATATCAGTGGTCGGAGCTCCTTGAGTTTAATTATTCTTCTCGGTGCGCATATCGCCACGTCTTTTTCTCGCATTGTCTCCCCTTTCAGCATTACAATCAATGGGCACGACTCTGATAAGTAGCTTTGGTATATACGAACGATGTTAGGAAACTCAGTTTGTCTTCTCGGTTGAGAGCAATTCTATAGCTTTGAATTACCGCTTCGAAAATTTTGCAAAGATCAAGCAGTGGTACTCGCTAGGAAGCATTTCGCCAACAAGTTTCAGTGAAAAGGATGTTCACGAAGTAGTTTTCTCTGTTATTTAAACGTGCATAAAACTTTTGTCACCTGTGGGCGGGACACCGCCACTGTGTAGTGAGGATATCTGTTACATTTTTGTTCTTCGTTGTTGCGGACCAGGAAAGCAAGCTCTGTGCGCACACACCCATTTTCACTCCCCCTTGTTCCTTAACCAGCATATCGTTATTTCCCTTTCCCCGACCCTTTCGGCGCTGCATCCAATATATGGCAGCGGTGCTACCAATAGAGAGTTAAAGCTGAGCGGGTTTACGGGCCAGCGGGTCCAGCGGCGAGGGGAGACGGCAGGGGAGCGCCGCACGAAAGGAAGAGTTTCAGCTCGACGATCCCTCGCTCGTTCGAGCGGAGCGCTTTGCTGCACCGCCTGTCGTTAGGTTGGAGTTACTGTGGAAAGAACAGCACGCTCGTTACAGGTTTTCGATTTCGGTCCTCCACTTCAAATCGTCGCCAAACGGCCTCGTTGCTGAAACCTCTCGTAGGGTATAGAGGTCCTCTTCGGTGGTGAAACACCTCAGAGGCTTTTTTCACCAGCAAGCGAGCCGGCGCCGCGTCTGAAGACGACGCCGACGAGATGCCAATGCTGTTCGTACGCATGGTCGCCATCGGTTCGCAAAGACGCTGGTCCGCTGCGCGCTCTCCGCCGGCGAGAGGATATCAGCGAGCGAGCGAGCGACGCACTCCGTAAAGCGCTGTCCGCCCCAGCGTACCGCACATGCGCAGTGGCGTCTAGCCTGGCCCGTTGGGCCCGCTGAGCTATAATTCTGCAATGAAGTTGTTGCTGACCACCAGTCAGCATATCGTTCATATCGCATATCGGTAATAACTCATCTACAACAGTGGCGACGAGGATCGCGGATACCGACGAAGCGGCGAAAGTAGACCAAGATGGGCTGCACCGAGAGAGCCATGGCCAGCTACCGCTGTTCGACGATACCAGAGATAAGTGGAAACCATATCTCGTGCGGGCGGAAACATATTTTGAAGCCAAAGGCATTACCGACGTGAACAAGCAACGAGTCCGGCTTGTGGCTTCTCTCCGCACGCAAACAATTCAAGTGCTAGCTGGCCGAATTGCGCCAAGGACACCCAATTCCACCACGTATGCCGAAGCGGTCGCAGCTCTAAATAACTACTAAAACCCCAAATGTCACGAGACAGCAGAGATCTACACGTTTTTTTATGCGTTGCCAACAGGAAGGGGAGTCAACGCAAGAGTTTCTCGTCGACATACGGCGCGTAGCAGGCAACTGCATCTTTGGCGGCGCATTAGACTAGATGTTCAGGGATCGGATTATTTGCGTCCTATGCTCAACTAATCTACGCAAGCAATTACTAAGGAAGGGTAAACGACTCCGAAAGCCTGGTCATTTCGGCGGAATCAGCGGACAACGATGCTAAAGGCATGAGCGTAGATCCGCCAAGGGTGCTCAAAGTGCAAGCCCGTCATCAATCAAGATAACTGAGAGAAAAGGACAGCACAAACTTGTGGACGATGCGGATGCACTAAGCATGACAATAGCGCCTGCCGATAGGCTGAAGTACGCTGTTGGCACGGTCACTTAGCTAGATTGTGCTACTTAACGGGAGCACATGTAGGAGTTGCAAAGCGGACTAAGAGTGTAAAAGCCTTGACAGTCATCCAAACCGCGACGAACAATGACGATCACGACGAAGCCAGAGGGGCGCACGTCTGGACGGTAATTTCTGAAAAATGGATTGGAACCCCCGATACAACGCACGTTTTGTTGGGGAGACGTGGAGCTGACCGTGGAACTCGACACGGGATCCGTGGTGTGCGTCATATCATGGAGAAGGACATTCAACAAGTGCAGACACTCCCATAAAGCCCAGTGGCCGAAATGGCTCGATCGCACCAAGCGGCTGGGATTAACACCTGAATCACATGTCTGATTTCGTGTCTGGGCGCGCGCGTTTTGAAAGCTGGCCCGCGTCACATCCGCTACGCTGATCGGTGCGTCTTTTTTTATGTTGCTAAACCACACGCGGCCTTAGTGCGAAATCATTTTACCATTTAGTGAAAATGATTGAGACCGATTTTTGCAAGCTTCCGTCGAATCTGCGCCACTTGCAATTTTTAATGTTCACGCAAAGTGACTTGTAAAAGAGGGAATGTTTCTTTTGGTGAATATAAATGCACGTTACGGGCTGACGGAGCATTCATCCCGCGCTGTGGCACCAGGTAAGCAGCTGTTTCGGTACGTAGCTCCACCGGACGGCATCAGCTGAAATAAGTAAATTACAAGCATGTGTAATTTTGCTAATGAGCCCTTATAGGAACACTGCGCTTAGATACGATAAGTGCGAAAGTGAATAATGGGTGGCTTTATGTACATAGAGTAGAAAATACCCGACTCATTCCAAACAATACCATAAAATATGAAGAAAACACACAGTTTCCAAGCATCCCTCCCTTCCTGTGCATTATTTCCTGCACTTTAAGAGCACAAATGCATAGGCGACTGCGTGCTTCCAAAACAACTTGACCTCAGCCGACGCGATGATACGCTATACGTACACAGAGGTGGCCACAACACGGGCTCTCAGCCAGACCATGCTAGACGCTCGCATAATGCCTTCTACTCGCACTCAAGGAAAATGCGTGGGTGAAAAGCCTGTCTTCAGTCGTTCAGAAGAAAGAATTTTTGATCTACGAGTTCCTTGTTTTCGAGCTGCTCGGCGCGATCTTTCGCACGTTCTGCCGGAGCAAGCACTACACTCTCGTGTTATCACACTTCGCAATCACTCGTCGCACTTTCGACAAGAATGAGTACTAAATTAAATTATGGGGCTTTACGTGCCAAAACCACTTTCTTATTATGAGGCACGCCGTAGTAGGAGACTCCGGAAATTTCGACCACCTGGGGTTCTTTAACGTGCTCCTAAATCTAAGTACACGGGTGTTTTCGCATTTCGCCCCCATCGAAATGCGGCCGCCGTGGCTGGGATTCGATCCCGCGACGTCGTGCTCAGCAGCCCAACACCATAGCCACTGAGCAACCACGGCAGGTCAAGAATGAGTACCTAAAGAAGGTATATGTTGGGGGCCATAAAAAAGTGACGGACCTGACCAAGTAAGATTCAGTACACGCGAAACTGTGTCAAACGGCCGAGCTGCTTTACGCTAACTGCGGCGCAAAGCCGGGTGCAGCAAGCTTGCCCAAGAACTACCCAAATAAGTTACAGTAATGTCGGCGCCCATAGAAGGAGTCGCAAACATCTCCCAGTACGAGTCATTAACTGAATCTAACTGCGCCAGGATGGCCGAGCTGTTTTTCATTAACTGCGTCACAAGTCTCGGTTCCCTGCTGTAAAAGCCTAAATTGCTTGAAATGCGTCGCAGACTGTGAAACAAATTTTCTCACCGTGCCGTAGTCCAATAGTGCAGTGCTGCCATGCCAAAATCCAGACGGAGCGCAAGAATACGCCGGGAGCCGAAGAACCAGATCACATAAAAAATAAAAATAAAGAGAGAGCGTGGGCGATACAAGCGGGTCGTGGACCAGGCGAACTTCACGTGCTCAGCCAGCCAGCGTGTCTGGCGTATGACGCATGCATCTGGCGCGTCTGGCGTGCCGTTAGCTTGTTGCTAGGTGACGCAAGAAAAATAAGTCGCAAACTAAAAGTTCATTTATACGCTAAACATTTTTTTTAGTTTTATCGAGAAATAATAAAAAAATAAAACATTGTAAATCCATTTCACACTCTTTTTTTTTCAGCTGCTCACGTCAGCCAACGGATGGGGCGAATACCAGGCTTGACGTGTTTCCTGTCGGCAGTTTTCGCTAAGTGTACCATCTCGTTGAATTTCTTTACATATTGTCATATCGCGACGAGTTTACGACAAACAATGCGCACAGTGGCAACGCTTGAAGGAGCCAAGAATGAAGTGGTCGTGTAGCGCAAGACGCCCGTGCTGGGTGAACTCGAGCTCTCGGTGGGGTGCAAAAAGTATCCGTCGTGGGCACGCTAATTGTCCTTGACTGTAAAGGACGAGGTTTGTGTGGACGCGATCTGATTCTGCGCTCGGCAAGAGGGGCGTTTCGATTGGACAGCTGGCAGCACCGGGTTTTCCAGCCGATACTAGGTCAACCGAGCACATGGCGGTTATGAGCGTGTCTTCTCAACAGATCTTGGTCTCATTAAAGGTCTTCCCACAAGCCTGAAGCTCAGGCACATCATCATCATCAGCCTGCTTACGCCCACTGCAGGGCAAAGGCCTCTCCCATACTTCTCCAACAACCCCTGTCATGTGCTAATTGTGGCCATGTCGTCCCTGCAAACTTCTTAATCTCATCCGCCCACCTAACTTTCTGCCGCCCCTGCTACGCTTCCCTTCCCTTGGAATCCAGTCCGTAACCCTTAATGACCATCGGTTATCGTCCCTCCTCATTACATGTCCTGCCCATGCCCCCCCCCCCCATTTCTTTTTCTTGATTTCTACTAAGATGTCATTAACTCGCGTTTGTTCTCTCACCCAATCTGCTTTTTTCTTATCCCTTAACATTAGACCCATCATTCTTTTTTCCGTAGCTCGTTGCGTCGTCCTCAATTTAAGTAGAACCCTTTTCGTAAGCCTCCAGGTTTCTGCCCGTAGGTGAGTGCAGGTAAGACACAGCTATTATACTCTTTTCTCTTGAGGGATAATGGCAACCTGCTGTTCATGATCTGAGAATCCCTGCCAAACGCACCCCAGCCCATTCTTATTCTTCTGATTATTTCCGTCGCATGATCCGGATCCGCCGTGCCTACCTGTCCTAAATAGATGTATTCCCTTACCACTTCCAGTGCCTCGCTACCTATTACAAATTGCTGTTCTCTTCCGAGACTGTTAAACATTATTTTAGTGTTCTGCAGATTAATTTTTAGACCCAATTAATTTTTTGACCCACTCAGGGACAAGGCGACACCAAAGTTTTGTGATGCGAGATTCCTGCCTTATGTACTCCGCGATAAGGTCTATCGCCAAATTGATCGGTTGGTGGTACTCGGCGTCTTATCACCGGTGCAGCATGCAGAGTGGGCTACGCCTACAGTAGAATGATAGTTTAAAGAAATTGATTCTACTGTAAGAATTGCGGAGATTTTTAGGTCACACTAAACCCTGCATATGATGTGGAGCATTATCCACTTCCGGTAATTGAGAATGTCATTGCAAGCGTAAATGGGGGTGAAGGACGCGTATAATCAAGTACCGCTCGACGACGCGTCACACAAACTGTGTGTTACTAGCACTCATCGTGATCTGTTTTGTTATCGCACTTCCGTTGGGTATAGAATCCGAGCCGACTATTTTTCAAAGGTGGACGCAATGCACGGCGGGAAACCAGGCCTCCAATGCTACCTTGATGACGTGCTAGTGAAAGAGCATATAGCAGTGGCAGCGGAGAGCGGCTTAGGGAAGTTTTGTAGCGGTTCCGAGACCAAGGCGTTAAGCTTATAGCCCACAAATGCAAGTTTCAAAAACCTTCAGTCACGAAACCTTGGGCATCGCATAGGTCGTGAAGGACTGCACCTCATTGAGAAGAACGTAGATGCCGTCATGCAAGCGCCAGGTCCACGAAGTGCCGCAGAGTGGCGTTCACTCTTGGGCATGCTCACGTACTGCACACGATTCGTGCCGAATATCTCCACCGTGGCAGAAGAGCCAAAGCCATCATGGTGACGACAGACAGATCTCATCGTCAACGCCGCCATACCATACGCAACAACACAGAAAGCAGAGGAACTAGCCCTCATGGCGCTCACACAGACTACGGCAACAGTCATTATAACTGATTCTCAAGAAGTGCGCAGCAGCACTACGTCAGGCTGGATTGCACCAACGATTCAACGCATACTAACAGCCACGCTGCCACAAATAACTGTTAAAGTAGTGTGGAAACCCAGTCACGCCTCCGTAGAGGGCAACGAACTCGCCCACTCTGAAGCCCAAGAACTTATAGACCCGGCGCCGGAGGACACAGAAGAGGTCGCTAGACTGACAACATACCAAGAAATCACTAACACTACAGACTGAACCACAGGACACTCTCACAACCGCATCCGCAGCTCACGACGACGCAAGAGACAACACCCAGATTGTTACAAACTGACACGTTCCCGCTCCCAAGGATGCTTCATCCCATGTTCCCTGCTCAATATGACTAACAATGTAAATATTCCGAACAGCTAGGAACCCTCCGGCTGTTATAGATTACAAACAAAATCCAGTCTTCCGTGCTCTATACCCCCCACCCCCAAGAGCAGTGGGATACATTGCTGTCCATCTCCCGCCTCTCGGACTAGATCACGTTGGTTGAGAGAGCGGTTGCAGCTCAGACTGCGCATGGATTCCCGTCAAGAGGGAACCACTCCTGCAAGTGAAGCCATCTTTAAGCTAATTAAACACGTTTTCTCTCTCTCTCTCCAGGGGGCACCTGCCATTGTACAGGTTAACGCTAAAAAAGAGCGCGTTGGGAGTTGCGGCCAGCGCAGCAGACTGCATTCAAAAAAGCTAAGCAAACCTTGAATAATGCGCAACTTTTCATCCACTTCAACCCTAACAAGTAGCTTAAACTAGAATATGACGCGTCTCCGTATGGCGTGGAAGCGGTTCTGTTTCATTCGGAGGAAAACTTGGACAGACCCTTCGAACTCCACTCCAGAACGCTAACGAAAGCGGACCAAAATTACTCGCAGCTGGAGCAAGAGGCATTGACACTTATTTATGGCGTATCTCGTTTTTGTGATTAGCAGGGGTTGGCCGTGGTTATCAACCATCAACCCCTTCTGGGACTACTGATGCCTGATGGCGCCAACGATGGCGGCTGCTCGCATTCAGCGGTAGGCACTGTTCCTGGGTGGCTACCAGTACAAGCTACCAGTACGTGCCTGTAAAACAACTGCTGACAGCAGATTCCCTCAATAGACTGCTAGTAGAGGCGACTGGTCCAACGTTGGAAGGCGAACCCTATATATATACATCTTGTCGTTGGAGGCTCTTGAAGAAGGCATCGTAACGACCTACGCATTATGAGCTAGCTGCCAAAGAGCCGTTGTTAGTCCACGTCACGCGCTATATAGTGCATGGGTGACCTCGAACGGCTAACGGAATGCAGCGATCACTGATACCTTTCTTCGATTGCAAATTTGAGCTGCTGTAGGTCCACGAACTAGTCTACTGGGGCGGTCAGGTCGTGACACCGTCTGCGGCACAGAATGTTACAGCTGCTTCATGACACACCAGGGCTCGTCGACAATGAACTCAGTGGCGCGGTCCTTGTTCTGGTGCGCGGGTCTGGACAGGGACATTGAGAACATTTAGTTTCAATGTACAAATTGCGTGCAGAACCTGACTATGCTTTCGGCAGCCCCACCAGCACATTGACCAAAAACATCTCACAGGTGGTCTCGGATGTACATCAATTTTGAAGCGCCGATAGCAGGCTAGATGATCCTGGTGGTGTTAAATAAACACACGAAGCGGATTGAAGCGGTTCCCTTAAGTACGCGAACGCAGCTTGTACTATTCGGTGTTATGACGTTTCAGAGTAACGCGCGCAATCGTATCCGATAATGACACACAGTTAAAAAGCAAGGAGCTCGCCGCGGTCGCAGCAAGAAACAATATTGTGCACCTGCGTACAATGCCATTTCATAAGCAATCAACGGAGCCGCAGAAAGAGCGGTTCGAACCATGGGGGATGGGTTGCGCCAGATGACGCAAGGGATGCTGGAAGATAATCTAATGCGACTGTTCTTCAATTACAGGTGAACCCCACATAGGGATGCAAAGTCTGCCTCCGAGATGCTGATCGGCTGTCAGCTGCGTTCGCGCGTGGGCACGCGCTTGCCGTCTCGGGCTGCGGATTCATGGACGGTCCCTGACGACTGGGCCGTCTCCCCAGGCAGCAGTGTGTATTTGCGGAATCATGGAACTGGTCCAAAATGGGAACCGGGGCACGTGGATCCACTTCCGGTGCCAGAGTAGTAAAGGATGAAAAGCCAGCCTGAGTAGTGCGGTGCCACGTCGACCAAGTCCGCCGCCGTCATGAAGCTACTCCTGAAAGGACTGCTTACGAAGCTAGTGCAAGCGAACAGTCCGACGGCTGACCTGAAACAGCCAGCGCTCTCCCTTCGTCACCTGACAGGGCCAGCGCTGTCTCGTCAGCGTCATGACCAAGCACTGCAGCCGAGGAACCATCTGAGGCAGAACAGACACCAACAGGCGAGAGAAATATCCAAGCTCTACTGTCAGAGCCAGCTCCTGACGTCGAGGTGGCCGGCGAAGCGTTCAGCCACGTGCAATCTTATCTAAGGCGATCGACACGAACTCGGAAGCCAATACAGCGATTACAATTAAGCGGAAAGGAACGTTACATTTTGTTCGTTGTTGTGGACCAACCAAGGAAGCTGTGCGCGCACATACCCGCTTTTAGTCACCCTGTTCCTGAAACAGCGTATCGTTATTTCCCTCTCCTTCGCCCCACCCTTTTCAGCATTGTATCCTATACGGGGTGTTTCAAGTAACTTGATTCAAGGATTCAAAAAAAAAAAAAAGAAGTGGTTAACCCCAGCTGAATGGAACCAATGACTTACGGTTTGCCGTCATGTGGTGCTCTTTGGAGTATTCTTTTAAATATTTCGTTTAATTATTAATTAATATAAATTATGCAATTTCTGAATATTCCTTTTAGGGCCAAGTGCGCTTTGTTGCGTTGTACAGGTGATTATGAGACGACCGATCCTATTTTTTTTTGTGGCAACGTATAGATGCTGCGTGGCAATTTTCTCGACGCATGAAACAAATCCACATAACTGCACTCGTGCGCTATCGTATTGCAGCACTCTCAACCATGCGTCGATCCTATCGCTTATCAGGGACGACGGCGCTTCCTTTGCGTACGCCTTCACCAAAGATGCTGACGCACTGTGACGCACTGTGAAGCCTAGAGCTGCAGCCGCTCACTTCGCCACGGTCCGCGCGTACGGTTCTTTCGCACGAACCGCGAGTGAGAGCGCTGCAGTACGATAGCACACGAGTGCAGTCGCTTGGCTTTTAGAGCTAGCGGTTTTTTTTTAACACCGGAAGAAATCATCACCCAGTCCGTATATTGCAACAAAAAATTGGATCGGTCGTTTCTGAACCCCATCTACAACGCAACGAAAAACACTTTGTCCTAAAGTGAATTTTGCATAATTTATGTTAGTTAATTAACTAATTAGGCCGAATATACGAAGTGCTCTAAAGAGCACCACATGGCGGCAAACCATATGCCGTTGGTTTCATTCAAGAGCGGCTAACCACTCTTAATAAATCATTGGCACAAGTTACGTGAAACACCCTATACATTATATACATCTGCTTCTACATGCACTACAGTACTACAATGAAAATAAATAGGCAAAGTGGCGTCCATGCTCACCAAATAAAAATACGCAACACCCTGCAAACCAAGTGTAAATTTTACCATCCATATTTAAACACAGAAAAATGCCGTCCAGAAAACAAAGTCTTTGTTTACCAGGGTAATCAAGTTCGGTTCCTTTGCGCATGCCGTTCTCGGTGTGGGTGTCAGTGGTATAATATACTACTACTGTGATTGTTGATAAAAGTCGAAGAGTCGCTATCATCTTGCCAGTTAGAATGACCGTCGCACATGCAGACACTTTTTTTTGCTTAGGAAATAGCACACCATCAGCAACAACTGATGCTTTTTTCTAAGGAGTGTATTAAAATTAGTGACTCCCATTCCCATGCATAACACCACATAGTCTCATATAAGCCTCTCCAAAAGTGTGCGGACACCTGTGTTGTTCATTTGGTACGAGCTGATTACTTTCCTGAATGTTTTCTTATTTGCGACGAAGATTGACTGTTTCATTTCTGCCTTCACTTTGAAAAACTTGTTAATTTCTTCTTTTTATTTTGATACTACAGAAAATTCGTGCTATATCCTCTGTGTGTCACCGAAGTGTAACTTGGCCCAGATGGTCAATCAGCAAGCGACACCAAGAATGAGCTGCAACGTTCAGGCATTACATATTGATCGCGAAAGAGGCTCAGGAAAGAAACAGAAACGACGTTTCAGGAACACTTTGCCTAACCACTTCGACCACATCGTCCGGCACACAGGATGGTGTTTAAAATTTAACGTTGCAATAACTGCGCCTCTCGGCGACACTCTATATACTCTCATGACATTGTAATCGAGGTATGTGAAGCAATCTCACGGTGTAGCTGTGGCTTCGTAAAAAATTCAACTCACAATTATTTACTTCTACTTCCACTTGAACAAGCCGGATGCGCATTGTTTTCGCTGTCCTCTTATTTTCCCCTCGCACTTTCTGTCGCCCCCCCTCCACAAATTGTGGTTGCACCAACTTTACTTTCGAGTGCACTTAATAATTCAAAAAACCGTGCGCGTACTCCTAACTTCTGTTCCGGAGGCCGCCTTAAAGAAGAACGCATTAATATTGTACATGGTGAAAGTCCACTCGCTCTTGGCGGCGTAAAATAATAACTCGTTACCAAAAAGAGCATCCTGTCTCTTTTCTCGAGCGATGCTTTCTGCGCCTCTCATTTCTACTTGGTAGGTGCTAGTTGCTGGTTGCTGCTGTTTCGCAGAGTATACAACATGGGCCACTGAGCATCAGCCATGGGGCACGTGCTCGAATAGAAAACTCGGGTCACTGATACGTGCAGTTGGGCCTTAGGCAGTGGGTACGTGAACGTTCTCGGCCAATATTTCAAGAATATGGCCAAGAATGGGCATGCGCTGCGGATTAGGTTCCCGGATACACAAGCAGAACAAGAGGCAAGAAGTGAAGGAGTCGACCATGGAAGATTGAAAAAGTTGGCTACGGAGAACTGAACAAATCATCATGAAGGTTTGCCTTTAGGCCTTTTAGTATTTTTGTGGGGGTGTACTTTTGAATCGATCCAGTATGACAATACCCCTTGTGGGTAGGAGCCACGTTTTGAGGCAACAACAACACCAGCAACAACGAGCCGGCTGCAAGAGTTTAAAAACCGGTAAAGCTAATAAAATGGGACCAGAATGCGTAATGAAGAAGCGTAGAGCTACCAAGAAGTGAAAGAATCCGGCAACGAAAGCAGCCACGTGTAGATAAGGAAACTAAGTGCACAAAAGGGGTGCCAGAGCAAGCATTGAGCGAGGAGCATGCAGCTACAGGGGCGTGGCAAATGAGAGGCGAAAACATTTAAGTATAAACGAAAAACCTTAGTTTTTCACTTGCTCTCACCAAACATAGGATTCACGAGAATTATTAGTGTTATTATTAATATTATTATAAACTTTTTCGGAAAGTGTAATACGTCCTCCTGCCTCCCAAGCAATCGTCGTTTCCAATATTGCAAAAGTCTAGACAAACGATTTTCGCTTTCGCATATTTAGTGAATCATATGTATTGTAGTCTAGTTGCTAGAAACTGAGAAAAAACATATTTTTTTTTACCGTAATCATTTACGCTTCTTCTTCATCGTTCGTATTGCATTGGATGTTTGCGCCGTCCATTATTAAAGTAATTTCCACCAGGCTTCACAAGAACGGCGCCCTGAGGTTTTGTATCGGAATAATCTTGATATCATGAGGCTCGGCGCACTATTGGTTCAGCGTTCTGGGTTGCCACAGTACTGGTACGTGCATTCGCCTCCACAAGAGAGTATCAACATAACCGGAATTCTTCCGGATATGTTTCTCGTCATTAGCTTTCTTATGAAAAAAACGTTCTGGAGGTGTCTGAGCGACGGGTGCTTCGTTTTAAGCGTACTGCAAATTTCAGTGTCACCAGTGGGAGCACAATATTATTATTGAGCTGGCAAAGCTCGCCTTGAAAACAAAGTTCATATTTCTAAATATTGTCGTTGCATACATATTGGTCTCTATTTCTGCACGGTAACCGCTGGGTCTTACCTGATGTAGGTCATTAGCTTGCCGAAAATGTGCGCGACACCACCACAGCAAAAAAAAAAATAATAAAATAAAAAATAAAGAAATAAAACATCGCGGGCGTGCAGCGATGCAACCACCGAGATCAAAATTGTTTTCACTTCTGTAGTTGGGCGTCACCTGTGAGAACACACCATGGCCAGCATAGCTTAGACAATATAAGAAATGGCTAGACCTATACAATTGCCCCCCAAAAGACAAAAGTGAATTGAAATAGGCTTTACTTTCGTTTATGCTTCGTCGGGGAAGGATGTAAAAAAAAAAGGTTCATGAGCTGCTTCGCGAGCCCGTCGACTCCTACAGTGCGTACCCGCCGTCGGCAAACGCTACCCCATGATAAAAACAAACAAATTATAATTTAATGTTGGCTAAAACTCAAACATTACTTGAACACGACTAACAACGTAGAAATAACACGAAAGTATTAAAAAGAATATAGCGAGGTATGTAGTCAAAGTTCTAGTCACAATATGTTGTGAATGTCAACAGAAGATTAGCAATAGATCCAAAAGAGAGAATTCACATTGGCATGCTAATAGAAGAAAAAAAAACGCTATAAGAGTGGCCTTAAGCAAGATCTACTGAAGATTGCATTACGTACTGATTGTATGAAGGAAATAAAGGGTGCGTGGGAGGGGACCACGTATAAAGATAAAAAAACGTGATAGCACAGTTGTTTACTCCAGTAGACCCACACGCAAAAAAACGAACTAACCGGCAGTCTGCTCCGATATGTACGAAAGCTCATAAAGGACCGGTTTAGTTTGACAGAAGTTTATAGAGATTCAATGGAAGAAGTCAGCAAGAGCGTATTCTTTCTCAGAGTGTTCTCGTTCGCGCATCGCAAGTTTCCTGGCTGAGCTTAGCAAGTAAAAGAGAGAGAGTGAAGTTATTATATGCATACTGATACTTTGAGCAGGAACTTTGTTGCAGCCACGATAGATTGTGTCTGTGATAAGTGATTTTCTGTGAGTAGATCTTTTTATTTCATTGACCCTAGTTATTTTTTATGAGAGAGGAACAAAATCAGTTTATGATCAACAATAACTAAATTGACATATAAATGAGAGGCCACCTTTATGCGGCTTTCGATAAAGTACCTAGATTAAATCTATTGTGCTCCTTCTCATAAGCAATAACAGCAAGCTATCGTAAATGACGCTTTCGTGGGCAGGAATCCCTTTTGGAAACACCAACTAGTTCAATGTGAGAACAAAGCTATGCGAAGCAGTACAGACGATATTTCATTTGTATTATTTCTTGAGCACCTCGCAATGTTTTATGTCTTGGCATGTTCTTATGGAAATTAGACAGAAAATTGACCTTCCGGGAGAAGAGAATAGAGTAATTACGCACACTGAGCTGGAAGAGCCCTTTTCAATTATTTGGTTTTCACTCAGCAGTGTCCTTTCGGGAGATGATACGGACCATCAAGGCACTACTTCTTAGAATTCATGGTGTCCATTGTGGTCATGTGGTAAAGACTCTCGGAAAAGCGGTAATAAGCCCATCGCTCCCAGCGACGCTGTGTTCTTTCAAAAGGGCGTGGTCTTCTTAATCGTCTTCCGTTGACTGGAAGTTTTTTTTGTTCTTCTTGTAACTTCTATGCGACACAGCTTTATAGGTTGGCTTGTCATTTGCCCGAGTGCGATTGACCATTAACGACAGCAGGCTCCTCCAAAAAAAGTTGATTAAGAGAAAAGATACAAATCAGGTGTGGTCCCCAAAGCTTAACAATCGTGCCGCTTTGTGGCTGCCTGAAACTAGAGAAAACCTTAAAGCCTGAAAGTAAAGAGACGCATATTTATTTATATGTTATCAGCAATATGACATGGGTCAGCAGCAGAAAATACTACAGCATACTTGGTAACAAACAGACAGTTAAAGTAGACAGACTGCAATGACACATGCTTTAAGAGTTCAGCACAGGAGAGTCCCAAAGTACAGTCAGAAAAACAGCTCAAGTAGGCTTGGGGGCGTGCTACATGCCGGTAGTAAATCCGACTCGCTGCAGAGATCCCATTCCTAACGGCTAACTTTTACCTCAGCCAAAAGGGCTGTCGCCCTTTTGGACCGATAACCTGAGAGCAACCCAACTTGCTCATTAAACGACTACAAGGATTCACAAGATCCATCACATCAACGTCGGATTTCTGTGCGGTTTCATGACAGACTGGTGCGGAGGACAATACCGGGATGTTCGGATGATTCCTTCCCATGGAATTACTACTGTATATCTTCCAAGAATGACAGAAAGCAAAACTATGTAACGAAATATTTTTTTTTACTTGTGTAGTAGGCTATAGCAGTTGAGCTTTTTGTTATTACAGATAATTACGCGGTTTTTATTCACATTCATGCCGGAAGCTTTTCTTGAGTCTGGCGGCATAATGTCTATCGGGGGGCTCCTGATGTGTATTTTTTAAGGTTCAGTAATGAAATTTCCTTGCCCAAATTTCAACCTGACTATATAAGTGATCTAATAAACGGTATGTGACTCCTGCCAACGTGATTGTTTGCAAAGCACTTAAAAAGCAAGTTTATTTGTTTTGTTGTGCCCGCAGGGTTCGACGGGATTTGCGTGGCGTGTGCTCCTTAACAAGGACAATTCACGTCTAAGAAAGGAGGCCGAGTGCCGGGTCCGACGACGCCTGCACCCCTTTCGATAACCGGTCGGTAACCGGTGGCAGTGTGGTTTTGATCCTACAACTTCCGGCAGCAGAAGCGGACATTGAACCCTCATATACTCATATATGAATGTATAGTCACATACAAGAATACATAGTCATGCACGCTCACATATAGTCAAATACGCAGTGTAACGCATTATGGAGAAATCGATATTCCTAAAGTGAAACGTAGATTATAGAACAGCCACCCACTGGTCACTACTTTAAATTTATTATTCAAGGCTGATTCGATTGCATGTCGCAATATGCTTAGCAGAGAACGGTTTATTTTGTCCAGCTTCTGCCTATTACCCAACACGCTATACTCGCCCTCTCAATATGCAACAATTCGCAATGGTGAAGGCGAAGGCTGACACCACACGCGCGGACACATGGTCATAGCAAAAGAACGTTGTTCTTTTTCCTTTTTTTTTGCCAGAGTGTCCTGTTCTACAACGAACGCACACAATGGCCTGCTATGTTTTCCAAGTCAACGTTGCTGCTTCGTTATTCTCTATCGCACAGAGAAACTACGCCAAATCGTACGGTCAAGGCAGGAACCGATTATTGCGTGTTTTACGAATGCCGCAATTAAATCTTCCCGAAAACAAATCGCGTACCAGGCCAACCCTTGCCCTTGCCCCCCCCCCCCCTCCTTCGTGCGCGCGCTTCTCACAATATTGCGCTTGGTGGGGTACTTCGTCATGGCCCGGTGCCCGTTCTTATGTACGTCTTCTTCGAGAAGAATGCTTTTCATAGCGATTCCGAGATCTGTAATATGGGCCACCTCCCTTATATGCTCTTTTTGCTTCGATTTCGTTCTAAATACGAGTGCCTAGTCTATCTCTCCTCCTCCCCCCTTTACCCCTTTCCCCCGGCCCCCCTTACGGCGCCATCTATCGTTCGCCGAGTGTACGCGAAGTTTAGGGATTGTTGGCAGCATTACGGTATGCGTCCCCATGACAGCTGAACACAATATGCAATAACAATTCGCTCTGATTGATTTTGTGCATGTGTCGCAAATTGCGTCTAATACACGTCCTCTATTTACTACTGGGTCTATGAGCTCATGGTAAACATGTTGCATCGTTCACGCCAGTTTGCGCCATAAGTTAAAATGGACAAAATGACGATGGTCAGCTATGAAAGAATGAAAAACCTTTTATCGCATATTATAACACTACCGTTAAATTTTAGAACTTGAAGCAGTGACTCCTTGAAGTTCTGGCTGGTGTTTGTTGAGGCGGGCGTCCATCCTTCAGTGGATTAAGTTCTGCAACACTCAAGTGTATGCAGCGAATTGCACCTGAGTTTGTTTTCTTGCAAATAAGTTCGATCCGCGGTGAGCCTGGACAGCGTCGATGACCTTTTGAAACGCTGCCTTTCTGTTATAAGTAATTTGTTTTTATTGATGTCACTTAATTTCTTTTTTTATTGCTTTTTCCAACTTTCTTACACGGGTGTGCATTTTTTCGCGGTAAAATTTATGAAGTAATCTGGCCATCGTGCAATAAATAAGCTGAGAAACAATTTATTATTCACGACCATCACTCAGCGTTTCCCTCGCTTAAACTACCTGTCGGTCTTTTTTAGCCACTTATAAATATTTATAGCCAATGGGAGCAGGCAATGGACACATTTTAAGAAAGAAGGCTATTATACAATAGCATAATGTGCTTGAAAATTAAGACATTTGGGCTAGCTAACTGGCCCAAGTTCGGGAGCTTCCAAAAATTTAGGAAGAGCAGTCACGCAATTCCAAAGGTGTTGTAACATCAGAAAGCAAGAACAAAAATAAACGCAAAGGTTTGCATTTTTACGCGTTACATCCACCGTATGACTTTATGTGAAAGACAGAGATTCCAGCATGCTACATCGACAAATGCATGATTGTCGAAGCACAGGAACACAACTTCAAGAGAGCGGGCCTTTCAAGTACGTGGCTTTTCATATGCGCTCGATTTTCGCAGCGGCATGCGTGAAAACAAAGCATTTCCGTAAAATTTCTGCGCAGGGTGTGGCGGCATGACGCTACAGCAGTGCCATTTTGTGATTCGCCAAAATATCTCCCCGCTCCAACTGGCAATGTTTGCCTTTCTCTTTATGCTACAATGATATCAGTCGCCGTGGAATAAAGCCTCACTTGTCTTTTATGCTGACAATATAATATACATCTACCGTGCAATGAGACGCTGCGCGTCGGCTTTACAAGATTAGAGAATGAGAAAAGAAATTGAGCCAACTGTGAAATTATATGCCGAGTCGCGGAAGAACGACGCAAGCAGAATGAAATGCTTGAACGCCTGATTGCTTTTTCTTACAGAGCTATGTAGAACTGGATATCGTATGAAACGCTGCTAGGTGGCTTTTTATGCGCACCTTTTTTTCTATTTCTTCTTTTTTTATCCGCTATAGGGATGCGACGGTGCGCAGTGAGATAGAACGATGCCTTGGGAAGATCACTCGTGTTTTATTTCACTAGTAAACGCGCATGCCTGAGTTCCCGCGACATTCTATTGCACGTGTACTTCAACCGAAAACTCAATATGCAAAGCCGGTGCGATGGTTTATGGTTGGCTGGAACTTGTTCGCTGTCTGTGATTTCTCATGCAATATCAGGCAGCAAGCACGCCTGCCGCACAGTGCCCCTGTAGAACATTATTTTTTTATTCAACTATAATAAAGTGTGATGAATGCATGCCCGGAGTGAACGCAGCTTTCGGATCGAAACATCGTGCAATACTTTCATTTTCATGTGAGAAAAAGAACGAAGATATATTGCTTTGCGCGAAACGGGGCCCCTTACGACTTCATGACCGATGGCATGGCTTCAAATGATCTTGCTGCCCGGTCGGTTTGTCATATGTGTTATTTTTTTTTGCAGCTACAAGAGAAATAAGCGTTGTGATAATAGCGCAGGTAAGGACATGAAATCTTTTTGTGGCCTTTTAAGGTTCACCACGTTATATTCGTGCACAGTAGCGACACTATAAGCAATCCAGTTTCACTGTCTACCCCACAGAGTTGTGTCACGTGTACCCATGAGCGATCTTGAGTAGAACGCGTGTCACCATGTGGGAAGGCACGAATTTATCATCAGAGTTTCACAAGACCAAGAAAATAAAACTCTTTATAGCAAGATATTGCGTTATGCTTGAAAGTTTCCTGAAGCATGAAGTTCTAATGTATTGAACCACCACGATGCGTTAATGGCTATTGCCTTATCTCAATCACCATCTCGCGTGTTGAAGGGACGCCTTGGGGCCTCCATTAGAAATTACGCGTGTTTACACTGCGCGCGAAAAACTAAATCAATATCTTCTAAAATAGTTGTTAGCGATGCCGTTTGTCCTACATACGAAAGAAATTATCCGACAAGTACGATACTCCCTAAAGTGAAATTTCAGCACGGGTATATACGAGTTTTCATTTCGTGATATATTGAGACAAATAATTTATTCTCTTCGGTCACGAATTATGATCGACTGTGCATACATGTGTGAAACAGATAATTTTATGACAGGATGCTTGAGACTCCATTGAAAGCAGATAAAGGTGGTAGAATACTTCTTGTGCATTTTATGATGAGTCATTATAATTACAGAGTAACTAAATACTTGAATATTGTAAAGTCAGTCATGCTACGTTTCTTAATAAGAAGGATTGAATCATCAGTTCGAATGGCATGTACAAGTTATTTACTCACCGCGGGCGTTTGAAGAAAGAAAAAAAAAACCTATTTCGAGGTTGCTACCGACATGCCCCATGTCGAGCGTCACGTAAAACACGGCAAAGCCTTCATCAATGTGGTGCTGTGTAACTATACAAAGAATTCAGAAGTGAAATGGAAGTAATTTGGGTTAGCAGAATGTTTAATTTACCTTAAGCTTAATGTTTGGGCTCTGCTGAGTCATTGGCTGATGCAGAAAAAAGCGTACGTGAGCTCCTATCGTGCATATCTTAAGCCTACAGCTGTCTGATGAAGCAATTGTTCGTTCACATAGGGTAGATAAATGCGCGGCAAATTAGTAACGCCAAATTATTGTGAAGTTTTTAAGCGCTAAGATGAAAGAGGCAATTTTTTCAGCACGCAAGAAATTAAAACAAACCGGTATTAGTATTAATGAGTATTTCTGCCTTGCTACACTGCCTTGCTACAAAAGGCTGCTGGAATTTGCAAAAAAAAAAAAAAACACCCGATAACGGTATTCTATTCGCCACAATAGGTTGTTTTTGAAGAAGTGCTACTTGTATGTGGCATCAACCGATAACGTATTTGATGTACCTTTGAATAGTGGTTCACCTGCTGCCCAGAGCCATGACGTGTTGACACTTGCTTCAAGTAGCACTCGTTTGCCATACCTGTCAACTAGGCCAAATAGTTAATCTAGTGATGTTAATTTTCTTTTTTCGAATGTTCGCAGTGTTGTGAACAAGCGTGATAACCTCTTTGATCTAACTGACAGGTGTAGTGCTGATGTCGTCGTAGTTAGGGAGACATGGTTATCTTCCAAAGTGCGTGATAGCAAAATATTTGAGTGTAAAAAGGCGTTGAAGTTTTACCGCTTTGATCGGGGCTCTAGATCAGGAGGAGGCGTTCTGATAGCTGTTTCTGATCACCCTGTCTCCTATCATGTTCCGACTGAGTCACCTTTAGAAATTGTTTGCACATGCGTGCGCAGAAACCACTGTAATATATATTTTTTTTGCGTTTGCTATCGGCCACGTGACGCTGGGCATAATTTTTCTTCTGATGTACAGGATGCTTTGCATGCTATTATCGTTCGGTTCCTTCAAGCACCTATGTTTATTTTAGGTGACTTACATTTCCCTAACATTGATTGGTTCGGTCCTTTTACTGTTCTGAAAGGGTCCTCAAGTGAAAGTGCCACCATCGCGAAGTTATGCTGCGATTTCAACTTCACTCAATTATTCACTGCTCCAACGACAACTACTTTGTCCAGCGCTAACGCACTTGATCGTATTCTAACAACAGCTCCTCATCTCGTGCATTCACTCGTTTTTTTTTTACTAGGACTGAGCGACCACTGCGTTATTAACTTTTCAATTAAATCAGCTGTTAAGCACCGCACCAGTGGGCCAAAATCCATCAGAGATTAGAAGATAGCTGATTTTTCAGTTATCAATAGTCAAATAGCAGCCTTCTTGGAAGGCTGCATGCCAGCTTTTATGAGCGCACTGTCGAAGAAAACTGGTCAACGTTTAAAAATTAACTTAATTAACTTAATTAAAATTAAAAAGAAATTGTTAGACAGTTAACTGTGTAACAAGCAAATATGTACCGCTGCGAGTCATCCGTGGAAAACGAAGGTCACCTTGGTTTAATGCGTCCTTACGGGGCCTTCAGAATCAGAAAAAAAAAAAGACGGTTTTTCCGAAAAAAAAAGTTAAGGAAGGGTCACCGTGACTGGAACGCATATCAACAGATCACCCGCAAATATAAGAATGTGATTAAGGACGCTAAGCACACTTTCCTTGGCACTACTTTATCTGATTCGTTAAAAGATGACCCCCAAAAGTTCTGCACTGTTAAGGGTGCACGCGAAAACGTACTGTCAATAACTGACGACAGTGGCGTTACCGTTTCTTTTTCGCAATGTTGTTACGTATTCGAGGAAGTATTGTAGAAAAACATTTTTAGGTGAACGTGCTGAGCGCCTGCCAGAATTTTGTGGCGCGAGCTTTCCTACAATGGATCCTGTAGTAATTGATTATCATGGTATCGTTCGCCTTATTAACAATTTAAAGGTTTCGTCGCCATGCGGCGTCGATGGTGTAAACGCAAAGTTTCTGAAAAGTACGGTTGCTTACTCGTCCATTTTTTTGTACGAGCTTTTCTCTCAGACTCTAAATTCTAGTGTGTTGCCCTGTGATTGGAAGGTGGGTAAAGTAGTGCCGTTTTTTAAGTCTAGTTACACTCATTCTGCGCTAAATTATAGGCCAATATCATTGAACAGTGTCCCTCGTAAGATTTTTGAACGTGTCATTTATTCTTATCTGGTTAACTTTCTTGAAGCTAATTCCTTTTTCACATCTCATCAGCATGGTTTAAAGAAGACATTTTCCTGTGGAACGCAATTAATTTCATTTACTAATGACCTATTAGTAGCTCTATACTTGGGATGTTATACTGATTGTGTATTCTTAGATTGCTCTAAGGATTTCGACCTTGTCTGCCATGAACTACTTTTTCTTAAGCTGAGTAAACTAAATCTTAACTCTAATATTCTTGCTTGGATAAAAAAAAAACCTTTTGTTAAACCGACAGAAATTTGTAACTGCAAATGACTGCGATTCTTCTCTGTGTCCTGTCCTTTCAGGGGTGCCCCAAGGTTCTATCCTGGGGCCCCGTCTTCTTCTAATTTACGTAAACAATTTACCTGATTGCGCTAATTCTTCTATTAGACTTTTTGCAGACGATTGTATATCGCAGGATTTCCTCGTATAATGACACATCGTTACTACAGACTGACCTTAACAATATTTCTGATCGGTGTAACACATGAAAAATGAAACTTAACGCAACGAAGCCCAAACTAATGAAAATTTCTCGTAATCTTTCCACTAACGCCCGTGAGTATAACATAAATGGTTCGCTCTGGAAAAAGTGACTACTTACAAATACTTAGGGGTCCACATTATTTGTCGGCAACCACATCTCGGCAACCACACAATAATTATATTGTCGGTAGTGGTAACCGCATGCTTGGGTACCTGCGCAGTAATTTTTCAATGGCCACTTCTTCTCTTAAACTCCTTCTTTATAAAACTTTTGTTCGTTCGAAACTAGAATATGCGTCAGCTGTGTGGGATTAAAAGTCTTATTAGTCACCTAGAAGCTGTGCACAATCGTAGCAGGCGCTTAATTTTTCCAACTACTCCCGTCTTTCCAGTGTTTCATCTATGAAAACAGCGTTGCAGCTGCCATCCCTTTCCTTATGCAGGAAAATAGCACGTCTCTCCTTATTTCATCAGATTTACTACCGTAACACTCGTCTTACTCAAGAATTACTTTCCCACCCTTCATTTATATCACCTCATGTTGATCATCGCTATAAAGTGCTTGTTCCTCGTTGTCACACTAACCAACACTTTCATTCTTTCATCCCTCAAGCTTGCTATAGTTGGAACCGCTTGCCCACCTCCATTGTATCTATTACAGACCCCAGTGACTTTTAAAATGCGCTTGAATATGTTACCTAATATTTGCTTTGCGTTTTTCATTTCCTATTTATTGTTCCCACTCCATTCTGTACCGCCCTATGGGCCCTGAAGGTATTTAAATAAATAAACAAACAAACAAACAAACAAATAACTAAATAAATAAATAAATAAATATTCCTTGCTAACCCTGCACACAAATGGCAAAAATTTGTGGAGACTGTCAATGAAGGAGTTTAAAACCGAAACCACCGCACCAACTGACAGTGAGCCAGTGCCGTCAGCGCCCTCGCAGTGGGACGGCCAGTATGGGAACGCTGGCATGATGAGCGGCTGCGGATAGATAGAACAACTTTATTGAAGAATAAAACGCTCAATGGTTGGAGTCCCTAGACAAGGGCCCCACTGGCTTCCGCACGCCGTTTCGCTTGTCGGATGATGGCCCTTTGGACCTCTTCCTGTGAGCTGGACAGCGCCGCCTCCCATTGTGTATGATCCGTAATTTCTGTGTTTGTCTTTTGTGTATATGCCGTGCATGCCCATGAGATGTGGTCTAAGGTTGGCGTGGCTCCGCACCATGGGCATGTGTCCGCATATCTTTCAGGGTGAATTTTATGGAGAATGTGCAGGTTGTTATATGTATACGTTTGCAGCTGTCTCCATATAACCTGTTCTTCCTTACTGAGGTTTTTATCTGGGGGTGGTAGTTTCATTCTAGTTCCTCTGTGGTAGTTTAAAATTGCAGAGTAGTTCTGGTCAATCGGGATCAGGTCTTCAGAGGTGTCCTGTGAGCACCCGTGGTGTGTAGCACGCGCACGAGCTACTCTGTCAGCCTCTTCGTTTCCCTTGATTCCCTCATGACTGGGTACCCATATAAGGTCAAATCTGGCTCGGGGTTTTATATCTCGTAGAATCCTATAGGCTGCGGTGCATACTCGTCCCCTGAGGTAGCTTCTGCATGCCGCTTGAGAGTCTGATAGGATGGTTATTTGTTGTTGGTTTGGTTCCGTCGCTTTGATAGCAAGGGCTATTACGATTTCTTCTGCTTCCACGATATTGGTATTGCGAGTGGAGGCGCTAATGATTTCTCTGCCCAAATAGTCAGTCACAGCAGCTACCGTCCTTTTCTGCCTGCCTGGGTATCTTGCCGCGCCCACGAAGCGGGAGTTTGGTTTGTCGCCGTGCGTTTTCTCAATGTATGCAGCTCTGGCTTCTCTTCTGCCTGCATGTAGAGTTGGGTCCATATTTCTGGGTATTGGCGCCACTTTGATGCTGTTTCTGATTATTGTGGGGATGGGTTTAGCCTGGTTGTGTTTTTCTAGGAACTCGTGATACCCGAGTCTGCCAAGGAGTTTCCTACCCGTGGTCGTTTGTGCGAGTCTGTTTCTTTGAGTTATCAGTTGAGCTTCTTCCAGTTCTTCGAATGTATTATGAATTCCAAGAGACATGAGTTTTTCGGTTGAGGCGCATTGCGGAATTTGTAGGGCGATCTTGTATGCTTTGCGTAAGTACGAATTGATCGCATCCCTCTCTGTTTTCGTTAGCTCGTAATACGGCAAGCTGTAAATGAAGCGGCTAACCACCAGACTTCTGATTAGGTGAAGGGTGTCTGATTCCTTCATCCCCGTCCTTTTAGTGGCTACCCGCTTTATCATTCCTGAGACTTGTTGTGTTGCCGTCTTGATGAGGTTAAGCCCGTGTTGGCAATGTTGATTTGATTGTAGCCACATGCCCAGTACCCGGATTGTGGTCTTCTCAGGTATTGCATCATTGCCAAGTCTGATTTCCAGTTTAAGGGCAGGGTCCGTCCGGACGTTACGATTCCCTTTCCCTCTCCAGACTCGTATAATCTCAGATTTCTCTGACGCGCATTGCAGCCCTCTGGCTCGCACGTATGTCTCGATTTCACAGGCAGCTGCTTGTAATCGTTCTTCTTTTTCACGTAGCGACCCGGTGACACACCAGACTGTAATATCATCCGCATATAGGGCGTGCTGGATACCCGGGATGGCTTGTAGTTTCCTTGCAAGGCCTATCATCGCCACGTTAAATAGCGTTGGCGAGATCACTGCGCCCTGGGGAGTGCCCTTGTTGGGTGCCTTGAAGGTCTTCATTTCTACTGCGCCAAATTTAATCTCAGCGGTTCGTTGGTTTAAAAAGCTGCGAACATAGTTGTATATCCGCTCTCCGCAGTTTGTTTCAGCCAGGCCATCGAGTATTCCTTGATGGCTTACGTTATCAAAAGCGCCCTTTATGTCGATGGCCATGACAACGTGTTCGCTTGATCTTGGTATATTTGTTAGGACTTCTTCCTTCAACTGTAGGAGGATGTCTTGAGTTGAGAGCTTGGGTCTGAATCCAAACATAGTGTCAGGAATGATTTCATTGTCCTCTAAGTAGTTTTGTAATCTAGAATTCACAATTCTTTCAAATAGTTTCCCCAGACAGGAAGTTAGGGAGATTGGTCGAAGGTTACTAATTGCTAATTTCTTGCCAGGCTTGGGAATTAAAACTATTTGAGCGTGCTTCCACTCCCTTGGAATAGTACCCTGTTGCCAATGTTCATTAATAAAGGTAGTATATGCCTGTAAAGCCTCATCGCTTAGGTTTCTAATCATGGAGTTAGTTATCCGGTCTTTGCCTGCCGCTGTGTTTCGGGTCATTTTCGCTATGGCAGCTCTAACTTCTTCGATGGAGATGGGTTCATGGAGTTCAGGGTGAGGCGCTCCCCCGTATTTCCTCTCACAGGGTGCGGGAGATGGGTCTGTTCCGAAGCACTTGTTATATAATTCTTCTTTGAGTTCTTGTTCCGTCCCTGGGTACGTATGGATTAGCCGTTCCACCGCTTTACAGCCCTCGTTCTTGGTTTTGGTTGGTTCCATAATTGCTCTTAGTATGCGCCAAGTTTTTGCGGTACTCAGTGTGCCATTAAGGGAATCACAGAAGCGTTCCCAATTGGACGTAGCTAGTTGCGTTGCGTAGTTCTCCGCTTTGCGGGTGATTTCTGCAATGCGTACTTTTAGCTTCCGGTTCTGTGACTGTCGCTTCATTCTTTTTGTTAGTCCTCTGCGTGCCTCCCAGAGATGCAGTAAGTGAGGGTCTATCTCAGGTATATCATATGTGCGGAGCCAGCTGTGGGATAAGACGACAGCGAACGCACGAGCAGTGGCACGAGCGCGTTCGCGCGGTTACACCGAGGGACGCCGACGCTCAACCCAGGAACGGGAGCCTAAGAGCTGCGCTCTAAAGCTAATACATAATCCTCATTATGAGCAATTACACAAATACAAAACATAGCGGCTTATTAAAACACAAGAAACCAGCCAGAAACCACACCAGACCCTTTCAGCACAGATGCGTTAATATACTCCATCTCGAAAGTTGGTTACAGCAGGATGGAATCTACGAAGCGCGCGGCGGCGGTGTCCCGGCGTAGTCCAAATAATGCGCTCTTTGCACGTTCTGTTCCTTGGTCTAATCACTACATTAGGTATCGTTGTGCGTATTAATGTAATTTAAGACCTACCAGTAGGGCTTCATCTTGATAATTTAAGCTTCTTGGCTTTAATACTGCCATTAGTTTTTTTTTTTACTTTTTGCCAAGGTTATTGAATAAGTAGTACCTTGCACATTCGAATATTATGTTGCAAGTATGCCGGAAATCATTCCACGGGTTCAGCACTGATTCGAGCCTATTGTTCAGAAAGTACTGAAAGCTTTTTTTTGGACGCAGTTACACGAACGAAGGAAGCGAACGCAAAAAAGACGAAGCGTAGGAATGCGTACTCTTCCTGCCCAGTATAATGCGCCATCATTAGCTAACATGGCGTCCGCCGAAGAAGTCGCGTCTCGTTTCGCGAAAGAGGCGATGACGTTAGCTTTAAACGTCTTAGACTCGCTTCGCAATCAGTGTCGGGAAGAATCCAGCATAAATTTTAAGGAGGAACCTTTTAATGGCTCATTATCAAGGTCATCTGCCCTTAGCAGAAACTTAGCAGAAGGAAGCGCATGGTGGATTAACGCTGCTGTGGTCTCCAGTCTTCCGAAGGACGTGCATGGTTGGTTAGCACTGTCGTCGTCGCCGGTTCTCTGAAGGACGCCACCCCCACGGGTCGATCGAAACAACTGCAGCAGGCTGAGATAGGTTTGCAGAGCAGTACCCCTGCTGGCCGATCCCGTTTGCTGCGAACTCCACAGCAGCAGAGCTGGCTTGCCTCCACCTGGCAGCTGACTTCCTTGCGGAGCATCCACCGCAAGTGCCCGTCGCCATCTTCTCAGACTCTCACCCGGCTCTTCAAGGACTACTCGAACCCGATTGAGCTGGAGTCACCGTCAGCCTGCTCCTAGCTAAGCTCTTTGCTTTTCAGAGGAGTGGCAACCCCGTATCGCTCTACTGGCTGCCCTCACACGTAGGGATAGCTGGAAATTAAAAGGCGGATGCTGCAGCCAAAGCAGCCCACAATGCTCCCGTTGCGGTAGCCACTGCGGTAGCCACATCGGACTATACACGGCACCTGCTGCTGAAACTGCTGACCACAGCCCACCCGGACGCGCGAGTGGCTACTGGTAGGCCACCCCAGCCCCTCCCCGAGAAGGGACTCACAAGAGGAGAACAGGTACTCCTCCTGCGCCTCAGGACAGGCAGCATCTGTCCTGCCGCCCGGAAATTCAGCGTAAGGAGAAGCGCATCACCTGCCTGTAGGAGGCGCGGCTCCCCTGAGACCCTGGAGCACATCCTATGCCATTGTCGAGGACTAGCCTCTCAACTACAGGAGACGACAGCCGCATACCACCGCCTCGGCCTTCCAGCCAACACCGTACAAGACCTTCCCTTCCCCCATCTATCCCCGATCGCAGCTCTGCAGGCCTTCCTCGAGTTTGCTGCTGCGGCCGGACTTGCCGCCTTGTAGCCCATGCCCCGCTCACCTGCTCCTTGCGGTGTCCTGCCATGAGACGTTGCGACAGCTGACCCTTCCCACAACCTGCTTTCTTCCCTTCCTTACTTCTCTTTTTGTCCCTCTCTCCCCCTCCCCCCTGATGCTCAGCCGTGCTCCCTCACGGGTGGCAGAAAATAGTGTCAGTTTGTCCTTCCTCCGAATCACTATATATGCTATATAACAGTAAAATGTGGGTCGACGAAACCGTAGATAGCGTACAGAAAGCGCGTCGATCTGGGCTTTTGAAAGCCTCTAAAACCTCAGTGGAAAAGGCGGAAGGCTAATTGTTACCCAGTGCGGAAATTAAAATGACTTTGTTGAAGGCTCAGGGGAAGTATTTCGCGCAAAGAAAAGCTCAGGGAAGTATCACGAGGAAATGAATAGAGAGCCCTACAAGAAGTGGTTCACTCAGAAATTGCTGCATCTTCTGCCACCTGGAAGGGTTATAGTTATGGACAATGCGCTTATCACTCCGCGAAACGTGCTAAGGTGCCTCAAATTAGCAGCCCTAAAAAGAAAATAGAGGAGTGGCTTTCTGCAAATGCTTTTGTCTATGGCCAGGAAATGGTAAAGGCTGAGCTCATCAAGCTTGTTGAAAACTCTAACAGGGGTGGACACCGATACCGAGTGGTCGGTATCGCTGCAGCATCAAATTACCTCGTTTTGCGCTTGCCACCCTATCACTGCCAACTGAATTCGATAGAGCTCGCATGGGATGACATCAAAGGTTTCATGGCCAGGGAAAACAAGGCATTTAAGACGCAAGACGTGAAACCGCTTGTGTAGAACGGGATGAAGAAAGTGAGTGCTGATAAGTGGAAGAAGTACGTACATCACGTTCCAGATGAAGAAGACTAGATGAAGTGGATCGCATCATTGATGACGTTGTTGACCGTATGGACCCAGTGGTGGCGAACCTCGGAGAGGGCACAACGAGTAGTGATGGCACAAGTTATACTGATGAAGGCTACCTTGGCTGCGAACCCCTGTGATGGCCTTCATGAATACGGGCTGTGCATTCTCGTGTATTCGGCACATTTTACGCGTGGCTTCTTTAAGAGTGCATAACGCTCAAAACTATGCCTGTTTGATGAGTTGTTCGGTTCTGAAGGTGTTTGCAATACGTTAGACAACTGTAGCTTTTAATTAATTAGTAAATAATCAATTAATTTGATGTGACGTTTTTTCGAACAAACTTGCTTGTTAACTCACTCAGGGGTGATGGGGTGATGACAGGACATTGCATGAGCATGACATTAGGTGTGAGCCCATCTTATGCGCTTCGTCAGACATTTACGTGAAAATTCGTTATATTCAGGACCCTCAAGTGAAGTAGCAAAAATGCCTTGAACCTGGATTTCTATATGTTTAGGGGGTTGTTTTCCTGTTTTATATATTTTCACTTGGCTGTTTCTGCATGTTTTAGTGCTAATTTGCAATGACCGAAGTTGACAGTTCTCAAAGAGCTTGTTTGCAAATAGGTCATCCTGCAGACTACAGATACAAATTACATAGAACTTGCTCATAAGAGACTGCGTATTTTATGTGTATCTTTCTGAAGTGCGCAAACGAAAACCTGTCCAGTCAGGCTTCCTATATCTCTGCATATGCGAGACAATGGCGTATTTTTTTTTTGTCTCATTCTTTTCTTTTACGCCGTGACATGGTGATGGTTGCTGCATAAACCTGTTTGTGGAATAAAGAGGCATCCCGAAAACATAGGGCAGTCCATTTCATAGCGGCTTTGTGATTCTGCTGGAATGGCGTAGCGGCAGCAGCACGTTATTTGTACAATATTCGCGGCTGATAATTAGCCATGATCGCGGCTGCGATAAACATCCCCACGGTTATGTAGTTGTCTGAGCAATCAAACGTCATAAAATTTATTTTGAGATAATTTGGGTAAAGCATGAGTTACATTCCTTTTTATTGCGGAAATATATGGACACTCCAGGCGCATTTCTGCCGTCGCCTTCGCCGTTGGCGTCGCCACCACCGTGAGGTTCCGTATGAGTAAAGTGTGTGAGGCTCAGCTGGCGAACGCGGTTCAATCTCGCGTGCACCCTCCCCCTTCTCGTCGTATCCAACTCCTCTGGGTTCCGGCTCACGCGGCGCACCCTGGCAACGAGGCGGCAAATCCCATCGCTCGCGAGAGGACAGACCGAACTTGCCCCCTCCACTGCGGGATGGACACGCATGACTCCCTCCTCACTTTCCATGACATCACCCTTCATTACCGCAACTCTCGGCTGTCCCTCCCTCCCGCTCACAAATCCCTGTCTAAGCTCCAACAGAGCACGTGACGCCGTTTACAGGCCCACACTTTCCTCTCTCCTGCCCGACTTGCCTTTGTTCACCCCGGTGCCTTCTCACCCGAATGCACGCTCTGCAGACACCCATGAGCAGACTATGCTCATATTCTCTATTTACGCCCGAAACACTAGCCCCCCCCACCCCTGCCTCTTGACATGTATCTAGTCCGCAGCTGTGGGAGGCTGCTTTGGCAAACTCGGAGCCGGATGTCCAGCTACGGCTAACGATCTGGGCAGCGGAAGTGGCCGCCAGGCATGATCTGGTAGCCGTGACCGGCAGCCTGAAGGCCACCCACGGAACGGTGAAATCTTATTTTTCTTTTCATTTTTTGGCCTTCAGTAAATAAATTTTGTACTACCACCACGAGCAAGGAACGCGGCCCGGATGCGTGCCTTCCTCTGTGGCGCGCGAGGCAATGGGGGTCAGGCGAGGGAGGAGGGGCGTTCTTCTTCGGCGGCAGGCAGGATGTTTCGATGTCCTCCTCGCCCGCCGCTCCGTTCAGACTGGAGACATTGCGGCGTCTACTACGGCGTTGGCCACGCGAATCGCCCACGCCGTAGTAGACGCCTTAGGTGGATGCCATAGGGGCGCGTTGCCGGCGCTCGTGTGTCTTGAAAGCACTCGGCGACGTGGCCTAAGTACGCGCTCGCGCGGGCCTCATTTTCATAGCGATCTGCAATATTTGCAGAGTGCGCGTAGTGCCGGTAGCATCATATGCGCTGTGCTTTCAACGTTTCGTTCATGCTGAAGCGGCAGATGAACGGAGGTCAATTGGGTGGCGGCTGCTACCACGATTGCTAACTCCAGCGTTTTCACAGACGGTTTCCGCTGACATAGAGCGAGATGTGTTCATGTTTTCCTGTGCGTGCGTGAAAGCGTGCTGGTTAATTTAGTTAAAGAACGATGACGGGATAGTTGGTTTGAATTCATGATAGAATGGGTAAGGAACGAAGGAAAAAGTGTACAAGAAAAGGCAGGGAGGTTAACCAGTTTAGCTTAACCGGTTTTCTACCCTACACATGGGAGCGGGATGGGGGGATTAAACATGGTGAGGAGAGAGAGAGAGCACATAACAGCACACACATCGTCAGTTACAGTCCGTCACTCTTGCGTGGTACGTGATATCACTGTCACAGCCGCTTGTCCAAGTCCGTCTCTTTCAAAAACCGAAGTAGTCCCTTCGTCGCCTTCAGCTGCGATGTCTTCTGTCGGCGATATGTGAAAATAGCTGCAACTGACAATGGTCTATTGTTAAGGTGCGCTAGAACGGACGCCAGGGACTGTCTCTGAACATTATATTCAGGACAGTCGCACAGAATGTGTTCTAGCGTCTCCTCGCAAAGACATACATTGCAAAGAGCGTTGTCGGCCATCCCCATGCGAAATGAGTAACATTTCGTGAAGGCCACCCCTAGCCATAAGTGATAAGGCAGCGTGGCCTCTCTTCGGCGGAGTCCAGTTGGCATACAGAGATGTATCAAAGAAGGCAGGTCGTATTGACGATTGCTCCGGTTGGTCTGGCTGCTTGGTGTGCACCATAGAGAGAGCGGGATCTCCTGTGCAAGCACTCGAAGTCTACTGGCTGCGTCAGACCGGGGAAGTGGTATGGGTAAAGAATGTGTAAGCGGGACTGAACAAAGACGGACGGTGAAAGAAGCAGAAACGCAAAAACAGCGCTATCTCTGCGTGTCTGTTTCTTTCTCCGTCTTCGTTGAGTCATGCTTACATATACTATCATTGTTAATATAGCAAGTAAGCGAATGTTCACAAGTTTATACGGTCGATAAAACTGTTATATTTACTTGGTACAGCTATCTACTAATTTTCTCTCGAAATCGGTGCTTCGCCTTTCAAACGCAACTGCGACTTTCTTTTTGTAACCTTGCTTCTCTCAAAACGCCTATGTATTGAAGGCAGACAGGAATTCCGAAACGGTTACAACTCCATGGTAAACTAAATAATTATGACAAGTAAATGAAGCTCGGCGTAGTGTTAAGAGTCGGCTGAGCAGCCTCCTGCACAATGATTTTTCTTGCGATAATAATTATATGGACACTTCAGGCGCATTGCTGGCGTCGCCGTTGCCGTCGCCGTGAGGTTCCGTATTAGTGAAAGCGTGTGAGGCTCAGCCAGCGAACGTAGTTGAATTTCGCGTCCGCGAACAAGGAACGCGGCCCGGATGCATGCCCTCTCCTGTGGCGCGCGAGGCAGGGGAGCGAGGCGAGAGAGGAGGGGTGTTCTCCGGCGGCTGCTACGGTACCTCGATGTCCTCTTCGCCCGCCGGTCCATGCGGAATGGACATAACCGCCGCGTCTACTAGGGCGTTGGCCATGCGAATCGCGTACGCCGTATTACACGCCTTTGGGGGATGCCGTAGAGACGCGTTGTCGGCACTCGTGTGTCTTGAAACCGGTCTACGACGTGGCCGAAGCGCGCGCCCACACGGGCCTCATCTTCAAAGCGATCTGCGATGTTTACAGAGTGCGCGTAGTACCGATAGCTTTGTATGTGTTGTGCTTTCAACATTTTGTTCGCGTTGAAGCGACAGATGCACGGTGGTCAATTGGCTCGCAGCTGCCGCCATGATTCCTCACTCCAGCATTTTGACAGCGAGTTTCTGCACTCATCGAGCGAGATGTGTTTATGTTTACCTGTGCGCGCATGACACCATCCTTGTTAATTTAGTTAAAACACGTTGGCGGGCTAGTTGATTTGAATCTATAATAGGATGTGTAAGTGCGGCTGAACAAAGCCGTAGAAAGAAGCAGACACACACAGACAGCGCTGCCTCTGTGTGTCTGTTTCTATGTCCTCGTTGAGTCACGCTTACATATTCTGTGCTACTCACAGCGTTCTCTTTCTAATATAAACCAATTACGTATACAACACAATGCAAAATACTGAGCAAGGAATGAAAATACGCATAGAGATGTACTCGAATTTCGCAGTAAGGAGTATCCTAATTGTCTGTGGATTTTTTTTTATTCCTTTGAGGAGACAAGGGACAGAAGGTTTGTCGAGATGAATTTTCAGGCTCGACTTGCAGGGCGTGACTGGAAAGATAACGACATACGTCGACGACCATTTCATCTTTGGTAAAATGAAAACAAGGTAGTAGAGTGGCCACTGAATTGTTGAAAAACGTACATCGTCCAAGGTGGTCGATGTGTGCGCTTGTTCGGTTTGGTCTCTTTTACCCTGTTTTTCTCGCGCTGTTTTTTGTCATTCAACTAAGAAGCTGAGGGCGCCTGAACTGCGTCCTATTCGCATATTTATAAGCGCTGCCGAAAACGCGGGTGCCAGCCTGTCATCGAGGAAACGGAATTTCGTTGAGAATAATAGAAAAAAAAAGAAATAGCGGAATTCTTGAAGCGCTCACATAAGAAAACTTTCAGGCACGCTCGTCAGCTGACCATCAATATCCCTAATAGACAAAGAATTTGAATACGTGCATAGCACTTCCATGCCCTAATTTTGTCGCACTACTTTGCAATTTCACCCTTGCTCTATTCGAAGAATGATCAGAGTGGTCTATCGGGGAGGGGCTGTCTGTATATATTTTGTGGCGTTTTGCTTCAATAAAATCAGCAGCGAAGTCTACACTCATTCTTGTTGGTTGTCTTTATCGCGTTCCGAATATAATCGAGCAGCTTTCAAGAATGTCAAATACCAGTAATGGCTCCTGTAGAAATGCATGTGACCGCACTTTTTTAGAGTGCCACTCTTAGAACCCTTTCCTGGGTGGAGCATCGGCGTTACCGCGGAACGTGCTCCTGCCGCTGCTCGCGCGTTCGTCGTCGTCGTCTTCCACAGCTGGCTTGGACGGCGCTCACCATGCCAACGTTCCCATATCGCCCCCCCCCCCTCTGCGATTGCACTGACGACACTGGCCCACTGCTAGTCGGTTGGGTGATTTCGGTTTCAAATTCCTTGCATCAATATATTGTGAAATGAAAACACGTATCAAGCTGCGCTCAAATTTCGCACTAGAGGGTATCGTAATCGTCCGACGTCTTTTTTTTTCATTGACCGCTAATCTTTTTATTTATCCTAATTAGAAATTTTCACTGCTCCTGTATTGTACGCCTCTCGCCATCTCTCTTTCGCTCTGTTCGTTTTTGTCACTCATTAAACTCGCATAGAGAAATTGACAGACGACCAACCGGTCTTTGGCTCTAAAGATACACAACGCCTTTTTTTTGGAGATAATCCAGTCTACCTTATCCTTTTCTGCATTATTTTCATTTTGTCACTTCCACTGCTCGATGAAAACAAAAGATAAAGCGATTATTATCGTAATTGCTTGCTTTAATTTATATCTAACTGCCTTTCTTTAGATGGTACTTTTTTTCTTTGCTTCTTTTAAAGTCTTGCCTAAATAAGTCTTGCTGAGAAAGGCAGGCACAGGTTATCTGTTACTGTACTGAAAGTTGTACTGATCCTGCAACAGAGCCAATAGAAGTTGCTGCAGCGCCATCAAATGGAGGTAGAGTGTGCTACCAATGACATCTACAAAATGCGCTCCACGCAGCAAACATTGCACAAGAGGCCTACATTTGCGCGATGACGGCGCACAGATTGACTATTAGGCCACTACAGCAAGACAAGATCCACCATATCATTCTTAACGCAGTATTCAATATCCGTTGAATCAGAGCGGTGTTTAACTTTCAGTGCTATTACTCTCGTGCCACCATCCAGATTTTGAAATCCTTGACGAATTAGCTGTGTATACCTGCTTAAGTAGGAAAGAAAACGGCAGAGATGCGAGGATTATCTACAGAGCACTCAAACGATGGAAGCACGTTCACCCTGAAAACTGCGCTTACCGTAAAGAAAGCAGATAGTTTTGAAGACGCTATTTTACGAATTATATTCATGTTCTTTACGTACCCTTTTCTTCATGTACTTGAGCTAATTATTTAATCCATTAGCGGTCGCCTTCCACCGCTTCCTACAAGGTATTTACTAAGGTAATCGTAAATAGAATCGGGAACACATTAGATTTCTGCCAACCAAAGGACCCGGCAGGATTCCGTAAAGGCTACTCAACAATAGACCACATTCACACTATCAATCACGTGATATAGAAATGTGCAGAATATTACTAAACCTTATATATAGCTTTTATCGATTACGAGAAAGCGTTTGATTCAGTCGAAACCTCAGCAGTCATGGAGGCATTAGGAATCAGGGTGTAGACGAGCCGTATGTAAAAATTCTAAACGATATCGATAGCGGCTCTACAGCCACCGTAGTCTTCCATAGAGAAAGCAACAAAATCCCAATAAAGAAAGTTGTCAGGGAGGGAGATACGATCTCTCCAATGCTATTCACAGCGTGTTTGCAGGAGGTATTCAGAGACCTGGATTGGGAAGAATTGGGGACAAGAGTTAATGGAGTAACTTGCGATTCGCTGATGATATTGCCTTGCAAGTAACTCAGGGGACCAATTGCAATGCATGCTCACTGACCTGGAGAGGCAAAGCAGAAGGGTAAGTCTAAAAATTAATCTGCAGAAAACTAAAGTAATGTTTAACAGTCTCGGAAGAGAACAGCAGTTTACGATAGGTAGCGAGCCACTGGAAGTGGTAAGGGAATACATCTACTTAGGACAGGTAGTGACTGCGGATCCGGATCATGAGACAGAAATAATCAGAATAAGAATGGGCTGGAGTGCGTTTGGCAGGCATTCTCAGATCATGAACAGCAGGTTGGATTATCCCTAAAGAGAATGGTTTATAACAGCTGTGTCTTACCAGTACTCACGTACGGGGCAGAAAGCTGGAGGCTTACGAAAAGGGTTCTACTTAAATTGAGGACGATGCAATGAGCTATGGGAAGGAGAATGATGGATGTAACTTTAAGGGATAAGAAAAGAGCAGGTTGGGTGAGGGAACAAACGCGAGTAATTGTCATCTTAGTTGAAATCAAGAAAATAAAATGGCATGGGCAGGACATGTAATGAGGAGGGAAGATAACCGATGGTCATTGAGGGTTACGGACAGGATTCCAAGGGAAGCGAAGCGTAGCAGGGGGCGGGAGAAAGTTAGGTGGGCGGATGAGATTAAGAAGTTTGCAGGGACAACATGGCCACAATTAGTACATGATCGGGGTAGTTGGAGAAGTATCGGAGAGGCCTTTGCGCTGCAGTGGGCGTAACAAGGCTGATGCTGCTGCTGCTGATGATGATGACTTATAAAAGTTATGTTGCCATCTCAGATCCACCACCTGCTTTCGAAACCACATGCCCGACAACAGGGGAGGGGACAGACAAATCGGTTATGATAAATTGGCAATGTAGCTCAATGTATGTGCATCACTCCGACAGCGCAATTTAAAAAAGAAGATTGACTGAATGTAAGGAACCAGTTACGAAGTCACATTGCTATGACGATGAAGCAGTCAAACAAAACCAGAGTATCTTTCTTGTCCATTCTTTTCGTCCCTATGCTTGTAAATGGCCGGAGAACGACAGCGCTCGTAGACACTGGCGCATCAATGAGTCACATAAATGAGAAAAAAATTGCATACGAGGCGAACATTACCTCTGGAAAATCGGTTCGAGTCTATAGTTATGATGGAGCCTCGCAGGAGTTGTAGCTATGGACTGACTGTTTGAAATAGAAGCAGATGAAGATGAAGAATAACGAGGCTGTCGAGTAGGGAAGAAGTGGAAGATGGAAGAGAGAGATCAAATATGGCGATTAATTACGTTATCTTAATAAATTATGGAAGGCTCCAATCGTTCGGTGGTTTCTACAACAATGCCGATGACACACCTGTTAAGAGGTACCTTCTATTCTTGCCAAACTTGTATACATGACTGGTGTCTGGTTGTAGAACACAGTTTGGCATGACATGTATGCTTAATTCCTTCTTACGCCTTGTGTTGATAGAGATACATCCTGCTCAGACATCTCGATAGAAAACTGTGGTTCACAGCCTTCAGCGAGGCATAATCTCAAATATGAAGAACATATAAGTAGACAGCACAGATATATTAAATTCAGACGTGTGGAAAATTGCTTTTGAAGCCATTTTGACTAAATGAAGAATACTTCATAAAAGGTAAGATAACTTCATTTTTACCTACACTGCATCGCTCAGATAAGGAGTATTCGTACCATGTTAAGCATTGAATAACCATTCCAGTTGTTGTAGCCATAGACGAATGAGGCTTGGGGTTTAAACCGTGATTAACGAAAATAAATCAAAATAGGTCCTTTACATTTAAGGCAAATGGAGCAGATTGCCGAAGTTTATCACTTTTTGGTGCGTTTGACGAAGTGCACCTAACAGTAAAAAGCTGGAGCTTTATGGACCAAGATCCCAATCTGATTATGGGACATGTCTTAGTGGGATAACTCGGAAAATTTTTTATCACCTGAGGCTATTCAATGTGCATACAGTAAAATCCAACTACATGAGCGTTCTTGCACTTCGCACTCATCAAAATGCGGACGCCGAGGCCGATCAAACCCGCGACCACGCGCTCAGCAGCGTAATGCTTTAGCCACTAAGCTACCGTGGTGGGTAAGCACTCGTTCGTTTTCAGTTCAAGTTTTAGTGTACAACAATACTTTCTGAGGGATTGCATGAGATGAAGTAAATAGAGGAGGTACCATGCCAAGAATGCAGACATCCAGTTATTGCTTGTCCTTGTATGTTTTCACCCAAACCTGAGCCCACTGCGTTAGTGTCCGCAATAATAGCACTTTTTTCTTTTTCAATTCATCTTTTGAAGTTCCTACGTGCCATTTTTCAAAGCACTGCTTGAATCTCGAGTCTAGAGGGTTTAGAAAACATGTGGTTGCATGGAAAAAAATATTGAGTAGCAGAAATGAGGTCAGCTATCTTGATTGATGTTTTCTTTTTCTTTCAAACTGAGAGACTGGAGCCTCGCAACGGCAAACCGGACAGAAATACGTGACACAAATTCGTTCTTCGGTGCCATTTTGACCGATGACAGAAGCCATACTGTCGCCTGGTAAACATCGGCTGAAACGCGATAGCGGGAAGCGTCGGCCTTGCACAGACTAAGTGCGCTGGGATCGCCTTTCGAGATAGATTTTCGGCGAAAAGCGACAAAAATATTGGAGAAGCTAAAAGAAGCTAAAGACAGCTAGCACTGAACGAATTTTGAGACCACACAACTTCCACGTATCTTCTTGCACGAATAACAAAACTCTTGTCATGCCGAGCTTGGAAACAGGTATCAATGTTTTGTGTTCTCCTGACCTCAAAGGCAACCTGAAGCGTGAGATGCGTTTCTCTATACGTTGACTTTCGTCTAATACCATGAGCACTATATCGTTTTTTCTTTCGCTTCGGCTTTGAAACCTGTACACATATCGGTTTGTGTGCGCCTTGCATTGTCAGATTTCTGCGTTCAAATGTCACGTAGAGAGAAACTTCCATTAGCTAATGGGAGAATACGAAGCGCCTCACTGACGGCTTCACAGTCTTTGATCAGAAAAAGAAAAGTTGAGGGTGTAGTCAAATGCTTGCTTGAAACTGTTGATACAAATATCTATACAGGCCCTCCTGCTAGCGTCGGCAATGCCTCACCATAAGATATACAAAATCTCGAAAATGTTGTTCTCATGTTGTGGGCAAATTTCGTCATTATGGTACCATCCAAGTCACGCGTCGACGGGGCGTGAGCACAGCGGGTCGTTTTGCGGATGCAGACAGTTGTTTTGGAGCATGATGTGGTACCACCAGGAATATCATCATATTTATACACACAATAATACGTTTCCGTGAAACATGATACGGGCATCGGATCTGTTTCTCAATCCATTTGTTTTATCTCACCATGGTATTAAATGGGACTAGTCACAGACTGTGCGCAATATTTGATTCAGTCCTTTGGATGCCACCGTTTCTGTGAATATCTGATTATTAAACGCACGTTGATCCCAATTAAGCTCAAACATGTGAACTCGCTGTAATAGCCATTTATACTTAGTTTACCTAAAACAATTTGGCTCAAAATGCCAAAAGTGTGTCTTTCCTGTTTTTGAGACGATGAAAGCCACAAGGCATTGCCTTAAAAGCTAAATGTTCTTGAGCAAAATGTTACTGCAGTTTCCTTACTCGACTTCAACTTCGGGCCGACATTTCAATTTGCCGCATTCTTTCAATGCAGCCCGAGGACATGGAAGAAAGAACAAGCAATATTTAAAAAGGTTATGAACACAATATGAGCCCTCTTCAAAACGAATCTTCTTACAGATCTGTTAGGACATTCTGACCACTCCTTGCCGTTTACGACGTAGTCCTCAGTAAGAATGGCGTAGCCATCATGCACATAATTATTCTATGTATCAATTATCCACTTACGAAACTACCAAACCCCCTCTTGATGCTGAAGCAAACAGCCGTACGTCGGTTTAAACAAGGAAAAACTAAGCTAGTTGAATTAATGTTTGAAGAAACAAAGTTTTGTTTGCTAAAGCGCTCTCGCCAACCTTTTTGCTTCAAGTATCGAGAAACACAACCGCTGCAACAAAGAAATCCAGGATCCATATGACAATGTGCGCTTATCCAAATAGGAGAAGCTGTGCTTTAAATATACGCAAAGAAATGTGCGTCATGTCAGCGCAACCCGTCACTCTGGCCCCCTTTTTCTATAGTTCCACAACGGGACAACAAAACTGCGTGTTACATCGATTCCTGTACAAGGGCTCCTACAGTCTGTGTATAAAATGAGGGGTAGCGCAGTCAAGGTTTTCTAGACAACTCGTGCGTTGAGTTACTACGACTTCTGCGACTTCTCAAACTCTTCTTCAGTTTTTTTTCTTTTTGCCAGCAGCCTAGTGATGCCACCACACGATGAATTCACTTCAGAAAGTTATTGTTCTAGAGATTTTATACCTACGTATTTCTTAGTGCCGGTTGCCAAAGTTGCCTTTCGAAATCGGACTGATTCACATGACTTTTTAGCAAACCTTTTCAAGGAGCTTACCGTTTTCTTTTATTCCTGCATGATACATGTTATCTGGAATTACCGCACCCCCCATTCAGCTGAGAAAATAAATTCAGCGCCAACATTTAAAAAAATAAACACAGGAAACAGGGAGAACAGAAGGGAATCGCCCGTAAAAAAACGTATACTGATCCAATTTTGCTTCAGAGACCTTATTCGGGGCCTCAACTTGTAGTTGCAAATTGAATAACAAAGCTTTATTTTGGGAATTTACAAAGAATTTCAAAAATAATACACTTTTGCCAGACATGAGTGAGAAAAGTTTAATGGATAAACAGGAACACGCGTAAAACAATATATTTACGAAGCAATTATTCCTCTCCAGAGAACTCCGCACGCTTGCGTTAGAGCTTGATTACATTCGTAATAGCGTTAGCTCAGTTGAATAAAGCCATTTTCATTCGTATCATCATTGGTGTTCTGCGCTCGCATATTTTTAGCGTAAACAAAAGATGTAAACATGAGTGCACTGGGCCCGCATGACTGAGAAATGAGCAGTAATTTATGTGCTGTCTCAAAACGAAACTAAACAAATTAGCAGTTAAGCAATTTGGCCGCGACATTGCCAAAAGCTCACGAATGACGACAAACAAAGCACTCGTAAAATGCGTCATTGTAGCCCGCAGAATAAGTTCACAGTAAGACGCGCGAGGAAATGCACAGAAGGCCTCACACTGCGCTCCTACTGATACGAGAACAAGAAACAACTGCATGCAGACATAGACATACACCTAACATATTTTCGCGTACAAAAATTGAAGGGAACGAACCCCCTTCTCAATGTCTTTCCACTTGTAGCTTTTAGGAAGTACCTCGTATGTATGGCGTCGTCGAGGTGGGATCCCATTAGGGAACAGCCTATTACATTCCCTTCTCGCGCAAGAAGCTGGAACGGCTTCTACGGAGAGCCCATCCCTGCGTATACAGCCATCAAGAGCGGCATTATTGTATGCATGATGCCTGCAGGCTACTAGCTTTCCCACTTTCGTTCCGTCTTCTGTTATGAGCTCGTTACACACGCCTTTCATATTTTTCTCCCTGTGCTTTAGTATCTTCTAAAGCCGTAATATGCGCTGCTTCAGGGTCTTGTACTGCTTTATCTGTTATGTGACTTACTTGTACAAGAATATAAGCTCGTTCGTGTCACTTACCTCCAGCTCTCATTTCCTTGAAGTGCGATATTTACTTCAGCGGGGAAAAATTGTGAGCGAAGACATGGATGTTTAAAAGCCCATTACAGCTGTATCTGTTTTCCTTTTCTTTAGGGGAGCGGGGGTTTGGGTGCGTATAACAGGACGCCCTTCAATCTCCTAAGTAAATTATAACTATAGACGAAGGCTTCAAACAAGCGAAATTATCAACGACACAATTGGAAACGTAAATGAAACTACTGTTTTGCTGTTTGCTATTTTAACATCGTGAAATATTTGGCACATGCCTCCTGTCGGACCCAGACAAGGATATACTTGCTTGCAGTACCGTGCATAGGCAAAGAAACTTATTGGCTAGAAACCGAGATCCGGCCCGATGGCACGTTAAACTCCTTCGCAGTTGATTTTCATTATCGCAGGGCGCTCAGATTCCGAGCCATGACAACCTCATGCTAATTTGCCGGAAACATGTAATACACCTACACGAACCACTGAAACTTAATCATATGGCACACAACTGATTTTCTACTTCTGCGGCAGTCATTTTCACTATACAGCTACTGGGAGATAAAAGATGTCGTTCTTTTTATTAAAAGGCGAATTGCAGATTCCTATTTCTAGTTTAGCCAGGGGCTACGTGTCAAACTAATAAAATAGGCACACTTTTCAAGCTGACATGCGTAAATCAGTATGTTAGACTTGCAATTTGCCCTTGTCGGGCGTTACGTGTTGGAAGCTATATCTCACACGTCTCTGATACGTGAAGGACACTAGTTTAGAGGTTTCTGGAACGGTTATTTTTGTAAGAGAAATCCTTCTTTGCTTCTGATTGTTTGTAACATTGAATAAAATTTCTAAGCGCCCCATCACTGCCAAAACTTAGAAATATGTGCTAATGTAGTTTTCATTCGTTATGAATCTGTTTGTTGCCCCCTTGCGCATTTACTTGAAGCTGTTCCATCAGGTAAGGGAGGTTGCATTGGCTGTTACGACGGTTTTATGAGCGAAGTTTGATGTAGTTGCTTCCCCCCCCCCCCTTGATGGAGGGGACGCAGAGTTAAGAAAACGTCGGAACTATTAAATCTTCACGGCTAAAATACGTGCATTTTGCGAAGCTTTTGAATACAATCACAGAACAGAGAACAGTGTTATCAAGCATTTATGAGAAAATAATGACAAGGACGAACGTGTTTTTATTTATCCATATATTTATTTAAAATAATTTTAGGGACCGAAGGGACGACAGAAAGGAGTAGGGAAAAATGGCCTTACGTGCAGCTAACAACAAAATATTACAAGTCATCGTGTAAGGCAATCTTGAACTGGTGCTCGTCAATTATGCTTGCGACTGTGGAGGGAACGTGGCTCCATGCGGCGCTTGTTCTAGGAACAAAAGGGCCATTACGCAATTTTCTGCAACAAGGTGGTAGACCCACCTTGACGCGATGATTTGTCCCTGAAGATACATGATCAGGCGCTTAAATGTCCCTTCGGTAAAAAAAAAACAATATATCGGCGAAACGGGGCAATCAAGGAACGTCAGGTTAAACGGGCATCGCGTGTACACAGCTAAAGAGATTCCCAAGGCCGTCGCGGAGCAGTTCAACCAACCAAGTCATAACTTTCGTGAACCTAAAATTGACATCCTACAGTCAAATTTCCGTTCAGCGCGAGACAAAAAATACAGAGGATCATGGCTGATCCATAAGTTCAAGACCTTGTAACCAGTGGGCATAAACGTTTCAAACGGCGCTTTAGAACGTATTCGCTATGATAAACTTGAAACTATAGACAACAGCACCTAGTAATGTTTAACTGTGTTGCTTTTTTTCTTTCTTTCCTTCTTTTATTTATATAGCAAGTGTTTCAGCGAAGACTTTCAAATTTTTTAGAGGTTGCCTCTAGAAGACAGAGCAATCCTAGTTCATGAGCTGGCCTACTGGAAGAGGCTGACGTTACTTGCACAAAAAATAGAAATGCATAATCACCTAACTAACAAAAATTCAAGAACCATGTCTTAAACTAATTGCCTTATAACCCACATTGCAATTTACAAATTCTAGCCGCGGAGTTCGCAAGGCGGATCCACTTGGAATGAATTATCAGGACGACAACAGTTTCGAGATATCAATTCCCGATCTATGCGGAGAAATTCTCTCGCGTTCCAGTTATTTTCTTAACAAAGCGCCGTTTTATGCACTCAAACACAAAAGTAACTGGAACGCCTACGGATTTCTCCGCAACGTTCCGGAATTAATATCTCGAAACTGGTGTCATCCAGAGAATTCATTCCAAGTGGATCCGCCTAGCTAACTACGCTGTTAGAATTTGTAAATTGCAATATGGGTTACACGGCAATTAGATAAAGACCGAATTAGTGGATTTTTGTTAATTAGTCGACCATGCATTTCCATATTTTGTGCAAGTAGTGCCCTCTCCTTCGAGTAGACCACATCATGAGCTAGAATGAACCGTGCAGCGGTGGCGTAGAGGTAGAACACCAGCCTCGCGTGCAAGAGGTCTGTGGTTCGAATCCCGGTGCCGCGCAATTTTCCACCGGATTAAAAAATTTCGCGTGTTGATAAAATGGCATACACAGGCCTGGAGTGTGGCCTGATCCCGGTGACTATAACCGGTAACACACTCCCCACCAGAGCAGGATTGGCCACCCTGGTGCAGTACTTGGCCACAACCTCCTATATGAACACAAGAATCAAACCCCGGCCCTCAGTTCCCAGCAGCTGCGAAGCAACTGACCAAGGCGGCGGTCAGACCTGTGACGCAGCAGAGGGTGCTAAGAATCTCTGGCTCCGGACAGGCCGCCATTGGAATATGAACCTGGCAACGTTTAACACTAGAACGTTATCTAACGAGGTGAGTCTAGGAGTGCTATTGGAGGAATTAGAGGGCAGTAAATAGGATATAATAGGGCCCAGTGAAGTTAGCAGGCCGAACGAAGCATATACAGTGCTAAAAAGCGGGCACGTCCTGCGCTTCCGGGGCTTAGCGGAGAGACGAGAAGTAGGAGTCGGATTCCTGATTAATAAGAATATAGCTGTTAACATACAGGGATTCTGTAGCATTAACGAGAGGGTGGCAGGTCTTGTTGTGAAACTTAATACGAGGTACAAAATGAAGGCTGTACAGGTCTACGCCCCTACATCCAGTCATGATGACCAGGAAGTCGAAAGTTTCTATGAAGACGTGGAATCGGCGATGGGTAAAGTCAAAACAAAATACACTATACTGATGGGCGACTTCAATGCCAAGGTAGGCAAGAAGCAGGCTGGAGACAAGGCAGTGGGGGAATATGGCATAGGCGCTAGGAATAGCAGGGGAGAGTCATTAGTAGAGTTTGCAGAACAGAATATTATGCGGATAATGAATACCTTCTTCCGCAAATGGGATAGCCGAAAGTGGACGTGGAAGAGCCCGAACGGCGAAACCAGAAAGCTTCGAGAGTACCAGAATCTTGGAAAAACGCTAACATAATCCTAATCCATAAGAAAGGGGACGCCAAAGACTTCAAAAATTATAGACCGATCAACTTACTGTCAGTTGCGTACAAACTAGTTACTAAGGTAATCGCAAATAGAATCAGGAACACCTTAGACTTCTGTCAAGCAAAGGACCAGGCAGGATTCCGTAAAGGCTACTCAACAATAGACCATATTCACACTATCAATCAGGTGATAGAAAAATGTGCGGAATATAACCAACCTTTATATATAGCTTTCATTGACTACGAGAAGGCGTTTCATTCAGTCGAAACCTCAGCAGCCATGGAGGCATTACGGAATCAGGGTGTAGACGAGCCGTATGTAAATATACTGAAATATATCTATAGCGGTTCCACAGCCACCGTAGTCCTCCATAAAGGAAGCAACAAAATCCCAACAAAGAAAAGCGTCAGGCAGGGAGATACGATCTCTCCAATGCTACTCACAGCGTGTTTACAGGAGGTATTCAGAGACCTGGATTGGGAAGAATTGGGGATAAGAGTTAATGGAGAACACCTTAGTAACTTGCGATTCGCTGAAGATATTGCCTTGCTTAGTAAGTCAGGGTACCAACTGCAATGTATGCTCACTGACCTGGAGAGGGAAAGCCGAAGGGTGGGTCTAAAAATTAACCAGCAGAAAACTAAAGTAATGTTTAACAGTCTCGGAAGAGAACAGCAGTTTACGATAGGTAGTGAAGCACTGGAAGTGGTAAGGGAATACATCTACTTAGGGCAGGTAGTGACTGCGGATCCGCATCATGAGACTGAAATAATCAGCAGAATAAGAATCGGCTGGAGTGCATTTGGCAGGCATTCTCCGAGCAGGTTGCCATTATCCCTGAAGAGAAAAGTTTATAACAGCTGTGTCTTACCAATACTCACGTATGGGGCAGAAACCTGGAGGCTTACGAAAAGGGTTCTACTTAAATTGAGGACGACGCAACGAGCCATGGAAAGAAGAATGATAGGTGTAACGTTAAGGGATAAAAAAAGGAGCAGATTGGGCGAGGGAACAAACGCCAGTTAATGATATCTTAATTGAAATTAAGAAAGAGAAATGGGGGGGGGGCATGGGCAGGACACGTAATGAGGAGGGAAGATAACCGATGGTCATTAAGAGTTACGGAATGGATTCCAAGGGAACAGAAGCGTAGCAGAGGGCGGCAGAAAGTTAGGCGGGCGGATGAGATTAAGAAGTTCAGGGACAACATGGCCACAATTAGTACACGACCGGGGTAGTTGGAGAAGTAGGGGAGAGTCCTTTGCCCTGCAGTGGGCGTAACCAGGCTGATGATGATGATGATGATGATGATGATGATGATGATGATGAACTAGAATTGTGCATGTGCCACAGGCAACCTTTAAGAATTTTTGAAATCGTTCTATAAAACACCTCTATGTGTCCAATTTGTTTCTTAGACGAAAACCATTTTCTGCAGCTACTTTTATTTTCTCTTTCAGAGAGAGACGATAGTTTATCGTCCAGGTCCCTTCCACGAATAAAAGGAACCTACGGTGACACGTCGACCAGCCGACACACGACGTTACCTCACATTTCTCCACCGACATTACGCCGCGCACTTTGTTTTTTTAAATTCGCCGCTAACACACCATCGTTCGTTTGCTCGCCTACCCGCCTTACCCCTTCTTAACTTTAGAAGAAGCGTACCTATACGTTGTGTGCCGAGGAAAGCACATGTCGCCTTGGAAAATCCAAGTCCACTTGTCGGAACGTTGGCTTCGGCTTTCTCCTTGTTCTCGTTTTGCTCATTTGCTTAAGTATGTGTTTCAGTTCTTTCGAGCTCAACATCATCTAGCGAATTTTCATTTATGCCGAAAGAGAACATTCGAATCCATAGTTAAGCTAATGACTTACCACGAGAAATATCCTAGCACACGGAACGGCTATACAAAAGCGATTTCAACGCCAAGCAAGTGGCAGGAAAACGCCTCATCGTATATTCCAGTCTCGCGCTCCCGACTGGCGCGGTTCTGACGCTAACGACCATGGCAAATTGGTAACGTGGGTCCTACGGAAATTGTCAACCTGACGGCGTACCGAAGCTAGACCGAAGCCTCATCAGATTGCCTATTTCTTCATCTTTTCGTATTTTCTTTATTTCCCATACGGTCAGGAAACTCACTAGGGAGCGCTCGCTGCTGCCTTATGCGAACACGAGTCCTTCCATCACGTGCCTGAAAGCCTGTCGCAGATTTGTGTGCATGTCTCCAACCCACCTCTTTATCCCCATGCCTGGCGCGCTGTTTTATTGTACCCCTTTGCTTTAGCATGCACGCATTTGAGATTTATTTGTCCCACTTCTTCCACATTCTCTTCTTTCCAAGTATGACTTATGATTCAGCTCCTTTTGCCGACGAAGCAATTGAAAAAAATAGACTACGTGTCTTTGTATTGGGGCGTTTTATATACTCTATTTCCAATATATATTTCTGTATTGTGCTTCCAAATTCTATTTAGGCATTTATTGTTATTAGATTAGGCCCATCGGAAAAGTAATGAAAGCAAACAAACTTCCATCGACTTGGTACTTCCTGACTGTGCTTGACTTGGTAATTACCTAGGACGTCGTTTTCTTCATTTTACTGTCGGTACCTCTTTGTGTTTGGACGTTACTCTGTCAGAGTTAGTGAAATAAAAAAGAGATACCGTGAAAGGGCGCAAAAATAAGAAGAAGCTGTACTTGAACGTCAGGCTCACCGTTTTCATTCTTGCGATTTTGTCCCCGGTCACAGCGAACGCGGGAGGCGAAACCTTGTGGCGCTTTAATGGGAATCTATTTCAAGACCTCATACGAGATCGTTAGGTCTCGTGCCATTCCAGGGTATTTGGTGGATTTGTCTGCCTAGCGCTGGCTAGCCAAAGGCCTGGGTTGCTGGAAAGAAACGTAAATGCATTGTAAGTTTTCATGTTTCTTCTCCTTTTGTTTGACCTCCATCGTTTATTTTTTTTAAAGCAACGTGCTTGTGAATGCAATTGCGGTTTGTTTCCTAAATTTGGTTACTAAATGCTCGCGACTGTTTTACCCAGTACAGGAAATTACTACGGCCCTATTAAAAAAATGAAAAAGACGTGCCCCACTTTCCATTGTCTATAATCCTATATGATCATACATGGCTTCTGATATGAAAACCAGTATATAAATACATAAACTCATAAGGCCATATAGGATTAAGGTACGGGGTGTGCGGGTTTTCTTAAGTAGGGCACAAACCTAATTCGATTGTAAGCAAGAAACTTGCTAAGCAGGTTACATGGTATGAAGACAAAAAGAAAACTAGCCATCCCGGCCCTACGAAAGTGGATGTCCAGCGACGCCTTTGAAATGCACCAACACAACTTCTGAGGGGTGTATGCAATGCTTTACGGCTTTAGAGTAATGGTAGTAGTCCTATTTTAGACTAATGGTAGGCATTGGAGTAACGGTAATTTTGACAGCACGTCGCCGCCAATAGCGGTGCTGCAACAACATTCAAATCAGTTGCTATGCTGGTTATCACATATACAAAATGCTGGGGACGTTGCACCCCACGGAGCAAGTTGCTCTCCCCGCTGTAGCTAGCGCAACGGTAATTTTTACCGGGAAACGCATGTGGGGCACGCTACATGCTTCTCATTGCCATAACGAGCATTTTATCGTCAATTATGTCGTTAGGACACTTGTTTTGAGCTTGGTCTTTATTAAAACGTATGCTCTTATGTATGTTGCATACGTGGTTCCAAAGAATGTATTCCTTACGGGTTTATGAATCGTTGATTATGATAGTTTTCGCCATGATGTTATGTGCGTTGCATACGGGATTCCAAAGAATGGAAGCACTGCTCGCTTTACTTGCCCAAGTGCATGTAGCCTCTGTCTTACGGTGCTATGAGCCATTGCATCTTTTGCTTGCTTACGAGGGCATGAGTGCTTACGAGAGTATGAGCTATTGATGATGATAGTTTTCTGTCGACGGACGCGAAAGAATCCCGGGATGCTAGCCATATGCAGCTTCGTTGTAAAACTATCATCACAGTAGCATTAAAGCAATGAATGCCGAGAACAGTGGGAAGACACTTGACTTAGAGAGTACGTCTGCACAAAGGCTTCCTGATATTACAGTGAAGCTGTAACATCAGGAATCCTTTGTGCAGAAGTACCACCGCCGAAAAATGCCTTTCGGGTGTCGGCATTCTTCATGTCCGTCGGTGAACAAAAGTTATCATCATCTGTAATGCCTCATACGCCCCTAAGCAAGCACAATTGCAATGCTGCATTTTTTGTGCTAAAATATGGAATACCAAGTGACCGGGAAGGACGTTGTCAGGGAAGAAATCACCCCGTATCAAGGCTGGCAGATATATACTGGGTCTCGCCGCGCCGCAGCACAAGGTGAGAACGTTAACCCTACTCCGCCATATGGCATGTTAAAACACTGAGGAACTGGGACCCGCGGCCGCGAAAACGTCGAAAACACCATCATCCGTGCGAGCATAACGCCACCATTGCCAAAAGACGGTATCTGCATTATTATAAGGCATCGTGGGGGACTTAACATAGTAAGGGTTGGCCGTGCGGTTGTTGCCGACGCCATTGCCGCCTCGGCCGGCCTCAGCATGGCAGAACACTCGGACACGCTATGTCCCAACAACAAGCACAATATCTTAGTGGCAAGCACTCCGCTCAGATAAAATGCTAACTGCTACGTGCGAATAAAGCAAATATGCATCGAAGGCAAAACCCATGAGTTCAGCGCCTGTGACGCGGCAGCGCAATTCACATGCAAGGGTGTCATCAGCGCCGGACGGGCCGACGGACATCGACTTGAAAATCGTCAATGACAGGAACCCACTGGCATTGGCCGCCAAGCGTATAGGCACCACCATCGCAGTAAGCGTGGCACGATTCGGTGCGAATCGGTGTTCATGCACTGCACGCTATACCACAGGCAGGTCGATATATGTTACGCCTGTGGTTGGCTCGGCCACCGCGCGGACGGATGCCCCAACCCCGGGGACGTTTTCTGCCGAAGCTGTGCTTCCCCGAGTCCTTCTCCAAACACCAAAATGTAAGCTATGCGGCGGCCCCCATCTCGCCGCCGACAAAGCCTGCTAGGAACGCTATCACATTCCATACGTGGTGCGACGACGGCGATGGGACGGAGCACGATCGGCGAGAAACGACTACTACCGAGCTACAATGCCCAAGTCCCCCATTGCTACCACCGATGACAACTACCCGCACCTCTCGGGAGGTGAACAGGCCGCTGTCAACAACCGATCCCTGTCTAGATCCGTCGGCCGATCTCGGGGCCACTGCAGGCGTGATTGAAGATCCCGGAGCCGTACCCGGGCCCGCTCCCATGGTGCGCCGCGCGGCGCATCTTGGGACCACTCCGGTTCTCGCTTCAATCCCGGGTCCGGTTCCGGCTCCGCATTCTGGATCCCGCCCTGTGATCTCCTGTCGACGATCGCCAAGCTCACCGGCACCAACAACGAGCAACAAGAAGAAGCGAGGCATCCTCACCTGGACGGACGTCGTCCGGGGAAGAGGAAACGACACCGCATCACAGGTAGGGTCGTGCTCACTCCCAAAACACGATACACACACTAACACAATCGAGGTAGCGTTACTTAAACGCGAAAATGCCGCTATAAAAGAAACAATTCTCACACTTACGGCCACCGTTACCGAACTACAAAATGACAGGAGCGCTCGCGCTGCAATTATGCCCGCCGCCGACAACGCCACCAAGGCCGTAGCCTTGTCACCAGGGCCGCAACCTGTTAGCGCCAAGTAGTGCCGACGGTGAGAGCGCGCCCTAGAAACGTGCCATCGCTCGCGCCCGAACAGAACTGAACCCCGCGTTAGACGAGATTAAAATACACTTTCTGCAATTAAAGAGAGCCTCCGCTTTCTCAGATAGAGTATGGTCCACGTACAATCCACCCTGGCAGCCCACGGTAATCGGTTGGGGACAGTGGAACATTATCTCGAAAACGTCGTAGCCCCTGCAATTGCCGCGGTTAAGCCGGTCTCGCCGCAACACCCCACGCCCATTTCACCCTCAGACGCGGCCCCCTTCCAACCGTAGGGCGCCCGGGCCGAGCCCTACAAGCATCAAGATGGCCAGGCCAGATGAAGTGTTCCGCATCTGGCAGTGGAACTGCAGGAGTTTCACTGCGCGGAAAGATTCCCTACAGCAATGCCTTCGCAGCAACGATACCAAGCCCCACGTAATCCTACTGCAAGGAACTCGCACACACACCGCAACGTTCACCGGTTACGAGTGGTTACTCGGCTGCGCGGGAAGACGTGGTGACGCCACGCTGGTCACCAAAAAGCTCACCTGCCTCGCGCACGACCTCGGCAGGTACGACGTGGACAACGTCATGACAGAGATTCTCCCAAGTGACGCGTCCCGGCAAATTTTTTACATCCTCAACGTATACAGCAGCCCCAGACAAAAGAGTCAACGTTGTCGATGCCTATTCCAGAGAGCCATCCGCCTTGCAGGCTCAAACCCGCTCGTGATAGCTGGCGACTTTAACGCTGCGCATCGCACCTCGGGTTACGTGCATGACACCCACAAGTGTATCGCGCTGTGGCAGCATGCGAACGACCTGGATCTGACCTTAATGACACACAAGGCGTTCCCCACCTGCATCGGCACGTCCACGCACAGAGACACCACCCTGGATGTCTGCTTCGTGAAGAACACAACCGATGGCCGCTGGTCCAACATCGCGGAGGATCTTGGAAGCGATCATCTCATGCTGGCAATGCACTTACCCACCGTTGGCAGGAAGCCCAAGTCGTATACGTGGGTCGACTGGGGCCTCTTTCGCAAGAGTCGCGCCGCACGACACCCTGCCGACACTGCCCCGAAAGTCTAGACGTGCGCGGCTGAGCTCAAGGTCGACATGCCCACTGAGAAGATGCACAGCCACCTTGCACACTTGCTCGAGTCCAAACAATCTCTACTGACCCGATGGAAGAGCCAGTGTCTCAACGGCAGGCTTCGCAAACGCATTGCTGAACTGAACATGAGCATAATAATAACTGCAGCACGCTATCCAAACCGCAGTGGGAGGAGGTCTGAAACTCGTTCGACGGACAGGTCGGCAACGGGAAGACGTGTAACCTCCTCAAACACCTGCTCAATGACACCAACACCCGCACGAACCAGTGCAGCTCACTCGCCAAAGCCCTTCACCATGCGAAAGGCACCGCTTCGCCGGATGACGTCGTCAAGACCCTTATGCAAAAGTACCTACAGATACCCGAAGGCCGGCGACCCGATATCCCGATGACACCAGTACCGCCAACTCCCTCCTCGACGCCGAATTTTCCATCGAACAGGTGCGCCGGGCTCTCCACGAACTGAGCGGCCATCCCGCCCCAGGCTCCAATGACATATTCAACAAGCTCGTGCGAATCTCAGACGACACCTCGCTCGTGTGTCTCACGGACGCAATCAACGACGTGTGGAGGCAGCGCGATTTACCCGACGCTTGTAAACTCGCCCCCATGATTCGCATTCCAAAACCGGGCAAGGCGCCTGGCGTCCATAACCTTCGCCTCATCTCGCTCAAGTCGTGCGTAGGTAAGGTGGCCAAGCGTGTCGTATTCGACAAAATCAGCCGGTATGTCGACGACCAAGACTGTTTCACACACCACATGATCGGCTTCCTACACGGGCTCTCGACGGAGGATACGATGCTTCTCCTGAAACACCAAATCATAGACGCCGGGGTCACTTGGGACACCCGCGCCCTACTCGGCCTCGACCTGGAGAAGGCGTTCAATAACATCGAGCGCTCGGAAATACCTAATGTAATCGCGGACCTAGGGCTCGAGCACCGGTTCTACGACTTCGCCGGCTCTTTCCTAACCCGTAGCAAGGACTTGCTCCGGGCCGGAGACCTGAAGTCAAAGAAGTCGAGCTCGGATAGCGTGGCCACCCCCAGGGCTCCGTCCTCTCTTCGATGCTGTTCAACCCGCTATTACAAGACTAGCAATGAGCCGTCCAGTATGCCCGCGCAGCGGCCGCCAGATACTCGCTGTCGGTCCCTGTGTTTGGACACGCCCACTGCACGCTGACGCGCGTCCTGCAGGACCTTTAATTAAGTTTATTCAATCCAAATCCCCCTCATAATGCCGAGGCTACAAGAACTCAGCAAAGTGAAGAGAATGCTGCATACATTCATTGGAATCACGCAGACAACGTACAGAACAGCGTATGTTTCAGTAAAGAACAAGATCAAAAGAAGTACCTATCATCATCAATAGTGGCTCATACCCCTGTAAGGAAGAAAGAATGCAATGGCCCATACGTCTTAAGGCAGAGGCTACAAGGTCTCAGTAAAATTAAGCGGACAGTGCATTCATTCATTTATGTCAGCCACACAACACACGGAACAGAATACGTTTCAACAAAGAACAAGCTCAAAACAAGCACCTGAACCATCAGTAAAGCACTGCATACCCGCCTCTGTAGTTGTAGTGGCGACTTTTCGACAGCTTCGCTGGAAATCCACTTTCGCAAGATCGGGATGGCGAGTCAACTTTTTAAAAATGAGAATCTCAATTAAGGAACTAGCCCAGGGAAAACGAACTGTTATGCTTACTCCAACAATTGATAAAACAATTCGCATTATGACTTTGACCGTTTTATATAGCGTGGACACGAAAACAGAGGGTAAGAATGAATAATTCGTAATTTATCAGTGTTCGGAAACTTTCTGAAAGAATTCGCTGAAATATTTGCCGTGTACGTCATTAGACGCCAAAAAGTAAGGCTATATGTCACTTATATAAAAGAATGTCAATGGCATTATATAACGATATGAGTCCGATGATGTGGAACTTTTTTTTACTTAAACTTCACTGCATCGTAGCTCAGAAAAGGTATAAATGGCTTATGATCTTTGTTCTCATCTATATATTGTTTATTGCTACTTCACCAACACAAAGCCGGTGAGCAAACATACCTATGCAATTAGGTGTATTTTCATAACATTTATTTTGCTTGGTCAGTGACAGAGTTGCCGATAAGTATTTTATGGTTCCCACCTATCTCAATACGTAAAACACGCTTACAAAGTGCGGTGGCGTAAAAGAATATTTTTCAGCATCTGGACTGTGTAATTTTTTGTTCTCTTTTCTCTATCACAAGACGACAAGGAAAACATTACGTCGCTATTTCTTGATCCCAACTCAGATTATTAGTGTTTGATCAAAACGAACGCGAACGCGAAAATTCCATCCGCTGTGAGCGCATACGCTCCAAATAAAACACGAGCCCTGTGCAGTAAATATTTTTTCTGGGCCACGTACTTCGATAATTCTGAGGATTTGTTTGTGCAAGTTGCTGATATACAGGACGATGGCATGTTTTCAAACAGTCGGAATAAGCCGAGTTCAGCCTAAAACGAGAGACAAGGAACTGACGGGCGAAATCCTGTGTAAGTGGATTGCACGTAAGTCGACATGTTCGCCACAGTCGACTGCATTCTTCGCACGCGCGCGTTCCTTAAAAAGGACGCAGATTTCGACAGTTGAAGAGTTACGATAGCAGAGAATAAGAGGGGGGGGGGGGGCGTTCAATGCTGAATTTCATCGAAATGTAGCGCTGAATTCTTCGGCTGCTTTGTTTCTGTGACACGGAGAAAAAATATAAACGTCTTCTGCATGACGCACAGTTCACAAACACGCGCCGTACAGCAAAAGAAGTCTGCCCTCCCAATTAAAGCTCGTTGAAGAAAGCAGTGCGCTTAATGTAAAGAAAAAGAAACCGAAAGATAAAAACAATTAGAACGTTGTTCTGGGATACTGCGAAAATAAGACAAGTAAGAAAAATATCACAAAGCACGGACTCTAATCAAAGTCAGCCCACCAAGCTCTCTTACCGTAATAAAGGAGGGTAAATGGCGTGACTCTTGACATCTGAATTCAGAAATCGTACATATATTGTAGAGAAACGGACGACACCAGCGTTGCTCTTAGTCCCGTTCTGGCACTGTTTGCAGTGTTCCGTCCTCAAATAAAAATCTCTAATTAAAAATTATTTTGCAGTTATAACTCAGGGAGTAGAAACAAGGTGTTTGTCCACTGCGCATGCCGTTTCTCATGCGTACAGCAGCTATCCTGCACAAATTGATAATCACGCAGAGTCAATAAAGATAACATTGCATCGGAAACTTCGTAAAAGCACCATTGAGAAATACTGCACTATCAATGGCCACCGATATGTTTAGCTGTTGCTTATAGATCAGCATGTATGATCTTTTTTGCCATTTTCATAAACTTTTTGGTACTGCTAGGATATGCACTACTGTAATGTCAGTGCTCTTATGCAGAAAAACACAGATAGAGGTCATGCTAACCTACAGCATTCTTCATCAATGTGCCATTACGCTTTATGTCAAGCAGTAGAGCGTTTATATATATATATATATATATATATATATATATATATATATATATATATATATATATATATATATATATATATATATTACAACTAAGGCATCAACACTCCCCCCCTTTCAGCTTAAAATGAAAGCGCTTTAACTGTTTTGAAACGGCCGCGCTCGAAATTTTCCAAGCGGGTCTGTGCCGCAGATCGAACACAACAGCGATGACAAAGAGGAAGCGATTAAGAAGCCGCAATAACACTCAAATACAATTTGTGGAGGATATTTCTAATCTTCTGTGTGTGGTACAAAATGCTATTTCACCAATAGACGCTGTAATTATTGCGCTGTGTCCTGCAGCATCGGTTGGAATAAACATCCGCAGATGTGCGCGAGCAATCCCCTATACAGAAGAAGCACAAGAAAACTTGTCAGCGATGCTTCCAGCCTGAATAGTCTTCGCTTGTGTAGGTAGCGCCCCCCCCCCTTCGGCGTAGATACAGTCAGACATCACATTTATTGCGATTAGCATTCTTTGTCTACTCCAGCTCTTTCGAGCCTTGCCTTGACTTGCCTTGCCTTGCCTTGCGTAGCGTTGCGTTGCCTTACGTTGCGTTGCCTGCCGGCCTGCCTGCCTGTCGACACGCATTCATTGTCACAATCCGATCGTGATGTCGTCGTGGTCGTTCCATCATCCCCACTCCTGCTTTGTCATCCGACTCTCTCATGCCATCTTCATCACGCCATCATCGTCATAGATGCTTGGTGATACAGTCGTCGTCATGCCACCGTCGTCATTTACTCATCATCATCCCATTAACCTCATACGTTTGCCATGCCCTCGTCATTGTACAATCGTCATAGAGTCGTCACCACCCATTTGTTGTCATACCGCCCCACAGACCTGGTGATGTCATCGCGGTCACTCCCCCCATCGTCGTAATCCTAAGCTTGTCATTAGACTCTCATCATGCCGCCATCGTCATACAGTTGTCATCAGACCATTTCGTCATGCCTTTGTCGTATCGCGGTAGTTTTAGCATCGTGATCATTTAAGTAAGGTCATCCCGTTGTCGTCATGCCATCATCGTTATTGCACCTTCTTCAGTCCATCGACGTCATTGCTCCGTCATTCTATCACAATGAAGCTGTCGTCATTGAATCATAATTATAACACCGTCGTCATACTATCGTTGTATTTACGTCGTAGTCAGACAGTCACCATTATGCATCTGTTGTCATACCTTCGTCGTCAAACAACCACGGTAAGCCCATCTCCGTTATTTCAGCTTCCTCATCCGGTTTTTGTCATAGCTTCATCGTCGTGCCATCGTTTTCATACACTCGTCGTCACCTCATTGTCCTCAGATAGTTGTCGTCGCGCTGTTTTTGTACCACAGTCATAATTTAGGAATTATCATCTCTCTGTCGTCGTGCAATCAAGCCGCTGTCGTCATACCCTGTTTGTCGTTCAACTGCTTCTTCGCCATTCCATAGTCATCACAGCACCAGCGTCATATAGTTGCAGTCATGCCGCCATGCTCAAGGACGGTCTTAGTAGGAGATTTCCATAGCAGAGTCGGACGTTATCTAAGCATGTCCCATATTTAACCGAAGCAACGGAAGTCTCAGAATGACTACAGACGTTAAATAAACGTGAGTTCAGAAATGTTGCCTCGGCGTTGTTGTATGAATAGGCTGCAGGTCATAGAGTCAGCAACACTTTTTAACGAGCGCTCAAGAGGCTAGGAGTACTATTCTCAAGGTTCAATATATTTTGCTGCTGCATCGGCGAAGTAGCTGAGAGTTAAAATCTTGAACTTGCATTCTGGGAGACTTGAGTTCAAATTCTGCCAAGGCAATATGATTTATTTCCGTTATAAAATTGTGCCAGAGGAGTACTCTGTGATTCCAGCGACAGACACAAACTGCTCTGACGGGCGCCGACGGACTGCAATATGATAGGAGAGTGAGCGATTGATGTCTAGCCGCCGCTGTAAAACAAGTGCATGGAGAGGTGATTGTTGTCCACGAATTTAGACACGTCGGTATTTTTTAACGAACTAATGCTGATTTCGTCGACTATATAAAGTAAAGTGCAGCGATCTCGTGTGCCCGTTACAATGTAAGCGAGGTAGTGATTGGTACAGTGCAACAGCCGGAACCACAGTTCTTGAAAGAAGTGAATAAGCTAAATTGCTTGGCTGACTAATGACTGGAGAGTTATTTCCTCATCTATATGTCGAAATAGCACCGTCGCCTCTATGTTTGATAGTACTCAATGCTCCCACGTAGGCGGTTTCATCTAAACCCTACAGACTGCGAGACTTGGAATAATTCCTGGCCACCAGCCAAGTTCTGAAAGTGTCTTGCACCCCCCATCCACAAAAATATTTAAATAAAACAGCCATGAGCTCTGGTCACTACTATCACATCATGCATTACACGCGTATTTTTGCCCAGTTATGTAAACTTGAATCGTGCAGAGCTTTCTTTAGAAACTTTTGGGGAAGTGGAAAATAGAAAAACACGAGGAAGCTGAAACATGCTTCGCCACGAGAAAAAACACACTGGCTCTACTACAGGAACCGAAAGATGCGCTAACGAGCAACAATTTGTAGAAAACAAAGTATTCTCGTCATAGAATTACCACAAACCGTATCGGCAGGTATATGGAGTTCCGAAGACGTACCTAACACGGGCGAATTGCTCATTTTAGAACGGCGCAAAAAAGTATGCAACATCTTAACACAAAACTTCAATACAAACGTGAAAAAACAGTGGGAGAGAAAAATGTATTTTAATAAAATCTGGACAAGTTGGCGCCGCGGCACGCCAAGCATGCTACCTCATTTTACTGCAATAATATGTGAAATCACACACAGAGAATATCATGCACATGACACGCATAACCAACAACCACCCTAAGGGGAGTCTACGAGGGCAAGTCAAGAGAGAAATGCACAGCAAAATAGGAGAAGAGGCACATAGCATGACGAGACGTATATAAAAAGCAAGGGAGAAAAAGCCTTCGCGATGTGACGCGACAGCTCGACCCGAAATCGGAAATGGAAATTTGGAGAGCGCACCAGAACTAGTCTCGGAAGCGGACATCGCTCGTCGCCTTACATATTTATAGAGGGCATTCCTATTCGTCCTCCAGTCGTGCGGCCTGTCACGCAAGTGCGGTCTTACGCGTGAGCTTGCTAACCGAGGACGCGACGAACACGAAAGCACAAAAAACGCCGCGCTGCTCTTCTATCGCTGACTTGTCTTCCCACGTAGGGCATGGAGATAACAAGGAAGTAGATGTGTGCCTTCCGCGGTCATTATTCAAATGATGACTGAATTTTGCTGAAACAAAGAAATCGCATGCACAGAGTAGAACAAATCAAATTACAGTTACTTGGCCGCCAAGGAAAAAGACACAATTTGCTTAACATGCAGGAGGTTCGACCACTTTGACAACGTTTTTCAGACAGGTTGTGAATTAGAGCAATACGATAAACGAGTATAGCAGAAGGAAGCTGGAAAACAATAGGTTATACTCGCAAAGAAAAGTTCATTTTGAAGAAGGCGGTCTAAAAGTAACAACAAACGGATAACTCAGCAATCGGCACAACCAAAACACCACTCATACGTGACTCACAAGTGATCGGCACTCATAATTCTAGTCAGCTTAGCACTGGAACAAAAGACACAGTCCGATGAAACATTTCGTGCTTCATTAGTTAATTTACGTCGATTCATCATGAGCGTGTCATAAGCACAGAACAGGCGCTAAAGCAAACGAGATGCATGGTAACTGTCAAGAAATGAAACATTTAGCCAAAAAGCACTCTTGAGTACACCTCATGTAGAGCACGTGCCTGTTTTGTAGACCGCCCCAGTCGACATAAACATAACATGAACTCAGAGAACTGCTAACTGAGCACATTGGGGTTGCTTAAAAGTGTGCTAAAGGGAAATAAAGGAAGGAGCGTATTGTAGGCAGGTATGTAGAGTTCTCTATATAATCCATTAATTGATGATACTAAAGATCGTCACTGGGAAATACCGTGTTATATATCTTGCGTGGCATAAGTTGTGGTGTTTGAAGTGACTAAAATGGGAAGATACAGATAAAATATCCTTGCAGCCGCAAGAGAAGTTATACTTTCGACAAAACCTCCTACGAACTGTGGTTCGGGGGATTCAATGGGCAACATTTCGGCGACGCCTCATTGCCGACATCTAAAGGAAGCACACCGTGCGAATTCGGAGCGTTCATCACACGATGTCAATAAATGTGATGTAAGAAAAAATAAAATTGTTGATGATCTTTTATTACGTCCCCGCCATTAGCAAAATATTTTTATGGCCCCTTTACACTTTACGCATTTTGTTTCGAGGAGGGTTCGTTTCACTAACCGCAATATGTGTATGCCCCTATCCGTAAATTTTGTGAAGATTAGGTCATCACGATGACTTAAGTCCGGAGTGCTGTTATCAGTACTATCATGTGGTTCTTCAAGTAAAGATCACGACAGATTAGAGGAACCGGGATATGATGAAGTAGTACGGCAGATACAGTGCATTTGTTGGAATCTACTTCATGCGAAGCTTTATGAAAACAATTTAAATTAACTTGTATGCAAAAATACAGAACATGCGTGCAGATTTATTTTACTTTCGACTAATCTAACTATTTACACCATCTTCTTTCCTGCAAACACAAGTCGACAAGGCTTCATGGTGTTTGACGGGGATGAAGTCAGTCAGTAAGTCAGTTTTTATTTGCAGGAAAATCACATCATCCTGCGGGTGGCAGAGACTAAAGGCATGATTGCCTGACGAGGTCTCTGCCCCCGTAACAAAAGGAGCAGTCTACAGCAGTATAGCAGAGAGCTGGTAACAAAAGAGAGGCGGCGTTACAAATAGTACATGCACACAACCTACATCATACATTCTATACAATATGGGTGTACTTAAACACTACGGACAGTTTATTTTTGAAAAATCACATTGAAGATTCGCTCATATCACAAAAATACCTAAAAGGAAGTAAACAATTGAAACGGAAATTTACATTTGTCATTGTAACTTAACAATTTCAACCAAAAACAGAGTCGACGGAAAACAAAATGAGCCGCAGTTCACGTTTGAATGTTTTTCTGGGTAGGCAGAAATCCAGAATAGAAGCACAGTTATTTAACATGTCTATTACCTGATATTCCAGATCCTGTTTTCCATAATTTGTTCTGAATTTTTTATTTCTGCGGTTGGGGTTACGGATATCATATTGCGCCAAGACAGGTGTGTAAATACTGTGGAGTTTCTGTTTATATATTCGCTGTGCCAGTGTCCATAAATATACTTTATTTGCAGGTAAAACATCAAATCTAGGAAAAAGTGGTTGTGTCGGCAACAAACTAATAGGGCCGGTGTGGTTCACAAAAATCCGGAGGACGCGTTTTTGCAGCAGCTGTAGCCTATCGTAGTTCCCTTTTGTCGTTGTCCCCCAGACCAGAATGCCATACAAAAGTTTAGAATAGAACAGGGAGTAATATAGTGATTCCTTTAGCCAAAGGGGTAGAAGAGGAGCTATTTTTCTAATACATCCAACAGACTTCGCGAGTTCGGAGAGCAGATAATTGACATGGGGGGTCCAAGACAACTCTTCACTAAACCATACCCCAAGGAACTTTTGTACACTTACTTGTTCTAAGTTATGTCCTCTGTAATGTGATTAATTAAGTGATTAATTGAACGCCAATTCACGCTGTGCGAGTGATTAAGAAAGTTTTGTGACGAGAGGTGTATGTACAGAGAAGTACGAAACATACCACTGTCTCTTTAATGCTTTAGCACCTCTTGCGAACACGTGTACAGTCAATGACACTTTCCAAAAGACAGACCCAGATGCGGAGAGCTGCCGTGGAATCTCTCCGACAATATATGTCCTTCGCCCTTTGTAAATGTTCTTGGTCATGTAAATGTTATTTGTACGTTCCCTCTCCCCAAGCTACGCCAAACCCCGACAAAGAGGAACGGACGCTATTCCCATTATTCGCATTTAATTAGGAAGATAAAAATAACCTACGTTCATATGCTAAACCTCAGCAACTCTAATGCAATAACATCATCTAGCCCACCTGCATTGCAGTGCATCATAGATCCGCCTCGCACAACAAACCACAATAAAATCCTTTGAAAGAAAAATGTGTAAATTACTGTTAAAATCGCCACACCAACATCACCTGTGGTTGCCTCTGAAATCCCTTCTGAAAGCGGCCCAGCTTTCATTGCATATTGTTCGCGTGCGTCTCAGTTTAGTGTTAAACTGTCTCTGGGATACGCGCAGTTTTAATTACGCCACCTCCGGAATCGGCCCATTTTACAGTTGTACTCACTCCACAATCGGCTCGCTTTACTCAGCGGGAAGCGAGCCGACGGAGCGACAGGACATCAGGACAGGGGGTGGAGTGCGGAGGGTGAGTGGGGCGGGTAGAATACGGAAAAAGAGATCGCTTTCATATTCCTTCAAATTCGGGAACGCTAGGTACTCAAACGGGTCTTAATCCTGTAAAGCGTCCTCTGTTGCAATAAGGAAGTCCACGAGGGGAAGCTACACGTCCTCAACATAGGCAGAGCAGAAATAATGCGCCATTCCATATGCATCAGCTAACTGAGGGCGGCGCGATTGAAATGAGCCCTATTGGAAGGCACAGATGAGGTATTCCAATGCGCATGTTGCTCATCTCTACAAGAGATGAGACCAGCTAGCAGCAGTTCTCCGACTTCCTTTGGAGGAGGGGGGGGGGATGAGGAGTTCAGAGTAAGAATACTGCTACTACAAAAAAACTGCTAACTACTTACTATCAGCTTCACTACTGTTTACTACTATTGCTAGGAATAAAGATAATTAATATTATTAAATAAATATCGATAATATTATTGGGCGCATGATGGTAGTCACACTGGTATTACAACTCGCGCGCATTTCGAAAAGTTGAAGCCTCCCTCGCGGGGAAATCACTACGGCGTCGCCAGGAATGGTGGCCATAAAACTTAGTGGCTTTCCGCGATGACATCGGTGCTAGTTGATAACAAGATTCTTGCTTTTCCAACGGTGGCTACCTTGAACGCACAGCCTGTTGCGATAAACACCCTTACGTTATAGTTTGCGAACTCTGGAAAAAAATTCATGAATTCTGTGTACGTATAAGATCTGAACTATTTATTTATTTATTTATTTTACCCTCAGGGTTCGCACATTACAGAGGGGAGGGGCATATTACAGACCAAAATTGGAAAAATAGTTGATACAATGACAATAATAAGCATGAACAATCACCAAATAAATACAGAAATTAAATTAAGCTTCCGCAACTAAGATAAAGCAGAGTAATTTGAACATTTGAAGCTAAAACAAGAACACACTTAAAACAGAAGAACAAATTAAATACAAGTAAATAAGCAATGTTAAGCATGTTATTCAAGAAACACTTAAAGCGTGATGTATCCGGGATAGCTGCAGCTGCTTCTGGCAGCCGATTCCATTCGGAGGTGGTTCTAGGTAAAAATGCAAGTGAATAGGTCACAGTTCTACAACGAGGAACATAAACTTTTTGGAGGTGGTCAATTCCAGATGAAATGAAAGAAGGGGATTTAATGAACTGATTCCGGAGATGATTGTTGTGATGCGAGAGCGAAGCTTCAAAATCTCCAAACGTTTACTTATACTGACAATTTCAAAATGAAAAACCCTATATCAAAGACGTGTTCCCGAGATTTCTGTGGCATTATGTTCATTTAGCATGCACATTAGGCACCCATAATATTCCTACAATTTCCTCATCTCATAAGCTCCATCATTCTTTAAAGGAAGTGTTTCTGTTATTCAGCAAGGTTAAGTTCTATTGCAATTAGTGAAATTTTGACAATATCTTGTGGCTGCCTGATTCATTCTGCACATCCTATTTTAAGAAAAAAGAACAATTCCTGGAGTTTTACGTGCGAGAACTACGATATGATTAGGAGGAATTCGAAATTTTGACAACCTAGAATACTATAACGTTCCCGTAAAATACAGGTGTGTTTTGCACTTCATCCTCATCGAAATGCGACCGCCGTGGTAGATATTGATAACGTGACCTCGAGCTCAGCAGCGCTGCGCCACAGTCACTAACTTACCAAGGACAGCACCCTACAAGTTTTAAGTTTTACCAACATTTTGTGAATGTATATGCTTTTCTCTTCCAGTGTTTCTGCAAGACACACCAGGAAGTTCTGTCGCAAAGTTTTTATAGAGCATCTAAGTGCACTCGTGCGAGCGATTCCCGAAATTGGTCCCAGTTCGCTTCACCACACCAAATTCACGCGCCCGTTTATAATGATGCCCAGACATCATGCTAATCACCTCCCACATTTTAGCATGGTAGATTGGAAGTACTCACTGCTGGGGGTGTTGGACCTGTCCGCGCTAGTTCGTGTTTTTCTGTCTCATCCCGGTTCGTTTGCACCGTTCTTTTTGAGTACGGTAGTTTTCTTGGCAGTTGTTCTGGGTGCACGAGGCTTCCGCGTGGAAGCCAAAACGTTTAATCCCTCCGATAACAGTACTACTTTTCGAACCAGACGAGATGTCGGCCAAGTGTGGATTTCATGGTACAACGCCTGGTTCTTGATTCATGTGCTGACCCGCTCCTACGTGGCCATGTTCACGAGTTTGTCGTTCGCGCTTACGTTTTCGAGCCCTCGTAGCCGCATTAACAGCTTTACAAAGAAAAGGCCACTCTCTAATTGACTGCTCACCTACATCATAGCAGGCGGTGAGACGGATGCAGCTAATTTCTAGCGCATGGTGTTTAATCAAGGGATGGGACTTATTTTTAAATAGCACGATAACACGAAAACAACAAAGATAAAAGAAGAGATAATATGAACAAAGTATTTCAGTTGGTGCTTGAGCAAGCTCGTGTGGTTAGCAAACATCAAAAAAACGAACGTATCTAATTGAGTGACGATGAAGGTTATCCTTTTTAATAGAAATTGCAACATTGACTGAAGATCTGTCCGTCTTCGAAAGTTATAAAGGCCTAAAGCTATTGACAGTAGTGTGACTATAGCGATGGTAATAACTGGATCAATAATAAAGCAGATATTTCAACACAATTTTTTATTTGCATTGTATTAGTAGCCAAAGTGAAGTACATTTATTATGACACCCTAGCTTTCAATTGGATCAGAGGTTGTAGTTTCCGCTCGGTAAGTTGAATGCTACTTGTAGGCATCTCTACCGAAAAGCAGATATCTTGTGCAAATAGATTTGTGGCTTGCAGTAGCGCTGAGTAATTCAAATGGAAGAAAAACAATGCACTAGATAAGGTCAGCTTGCTCTGTTGTGAAAAAGATATTTGTTAGGGCGATTGCGTATTCTTTTCTGTTTTTTTTTTCAATGTCAATATAAAGTAGGAATGTTGAAAATATTGCCTCTGGGAGGACACGGAGCAAAAGAGTAAAATACCAATAACGGTAATTTCTCGAATTACCTTAAGGATTCTTTTTATTTTTGCACAGTTCAATGAGCAAATATATCATTGCAGTATTAATGACCTCTTGTTTTTTTGACGAGCGCCTCAGCCAGTCTTGGGTATTTTTCGAACTATTTATTTGGTATATGAAAAGTCTCTCAATATTTCACGTAAAATTGTTTGCTTCAACCCACATCAGAGTAGTGGCAACTTCTTGAAATTGGAAACAATGAAAAAAAAATATTTTCGCAGTGACTCCCTACGGGATCCTATA